>NW_003314298.1:287943-359045 GCF_000143415.4 Selaginella moellendorffii | reverse complement strand
CATACAGATTATTTTTTTAGATATTTTGAATTTTAAATTTCCTGCAGAAATCGCCACCATCACTCTCGATGTGGAGCACTGCTGCTTAGGAGAAAGGGCAGGAGAGCAATGCATTCGAGTAAATGGCCAGTGAAGCTGTGGCTCCCAAATCTCCCAAGCAAAGATCCCACTCAGAGATCTCCTACTCAATCGCCACAGCAATCCCCATGGGAATAGGTGCCAGCAGCAGATCCAGAGCTTGATGGGATGCCTTTCTACAATCTCGCCACTGTTGCTCCTGGCATTCTCCACTGCTGCTTGAGGGAAAGGGCATAGCCCTAGAGGAGAGTAAATGGCCAGTGAAATTGCGGCTCTCAGTCCCTACAAGAACAAGCACTAGTAGCAGATTCAAAGCCGCAGGCTCTAGATCCACTCCCAAGCCCCTAGCAGTAGCAATGGTGCCTCCGCCAACGACAACAGAGGTGAGCATGGCCACTGGAGAGGAGCCAGAAGATGCCACTTAGCCTCTCATACATTTTTCTTCTTTGTAATGATGTATTGATCGGGCAATTATAGTAATGGAGCATGAAACTTACATTTAAACATGAGGTTGACAGTTACCATTAAACACCTTTATGAATATTTATTTTTAAGTGAACATTTTTAATGCTTTACTAATAAAATAATCAACTTTACCTAAACTTATTCTGTTTTATAAACTGAATATTTTAGGTCACAATTAAATTTTATAATTTGATTTAACAGTATTTGTATATATAATAAGAAAAATGTATTATAGGATAATCTTATTTTGTAAGAATAAACTAGAATATATTAGATGGCCTATTTAAATATTACTATAACAGATGAAACCTAACACCAAATGATGGTATATCAAATGTGAGTTGATTTAGTTTTATGAATGTGTAGGATGATGATCAAAGCTTCAAGTGTTAATACAAACAAATTAAACAATTTAACATAGAAGTACATATTATATTTTTATATGTAGCCTTAGCTATTTATAATTTAAATCATTATCTCTTCTATTCGATAAAATCTTAATATAAGTTTATCCCAGCTAAAACTATAATTTACATATAACATATTATGAATAATAGAAATTTCATTTTTACTTTTCCTGGGTCAGATATTTTTCAAAATATATTCATATTTCCAAATAATAATTTGCATCTAATATTTTTATTAATGATTATTTATTCTTACTTATGCCTAGGAATATATTTTGTTGTAAATATTCATATTATCAAGTTTACAAGAATTGATTTTTATATTCACCCAATTCTTCTTTCAAAGTGAAATACAATATTTTTTTTTGTGATTTTTGTGACTATTCCAATTTAGTTTTTAATATAAAAAAAGTATTTTGCTAATTAGGCAGCATATGCGGGCAGGTGCTGATGTTTGCTCTCGGGCCAATAGGAGGCACCCAAACTGGGGTGAGAGAAGAAGGAGTTGCAACACATGTCAAATGCATATGTTGACCATGATTGCACCTATATTCTGTCGAGGAAAGAGGAGTTCGATGTGCTCCAAGCCTATGTGGAGGTGGACAATCCATTGCCTCCCAAATCGTCCAAAGACCTTCTCAGACACTGAGACATCACATTGTTCATCTGAAAAGTGGCATGATTTTGAGAAGAATTCCAATAATCCCATTAAGGCCCAATGGAATGTTCTTGGGGGGGAGGGGGGGGGAATTGAAAATGCAGGCAAGATCTAACCCTCCTGAGTATCAAATCACACGAAACAAGCACTGAAGCACACAGAATCACAATAACAATGCAGCAATCCCATGAGACAATACAAGAAATTGCAAGGATCCTGTCCAGAAATCCATACCCTAGGCCAAGGTCACTGGTTTGGCATTGTGCAGGCAATAGATTGCAATTGACTCTCGACTATGTGGAGGTCCAAATAGCTAAACCTTTGTCCGTAGAGCACCATTGGATCTCATACCAGTTGGCAAGCCAATCAAACAAACTTCCTTTTTCCCCTGTCCCTATGTCTCTCTCTTGCTTGCTCTATCCAAGCCATTGATTCTAACAGTATTTGTATGTTGATTAAACCTTTGGTCTGATAGTCTATGATTGTAGCTTAAATTGGCTTCTTTGAAAATTTGGTGCCAAGAACATCCAAATAGTTATTGACAAATCCAAATCTAACATATCAGTAGTGAAGGAGGTATTAGTTATGGGTTTTTGTGAAGATCTTTTATAGCACATAAGAGAAACTCAAATCCATCTGGACCATTGGTTGATCTAGCTAGCAAAGCATTCCAGTGCTTGTGGCAAAGGCTCTTCTTTTCTAGAAGAAGGCACTACGACACATGTCACATGTAAAGTGTTGACCAGCATTGACACTCAACCTTTTACAATGCAATCACTTTGAAGGTTTAGTGGAGAGTGTATACAATGGCAGTAGGCTTTATTGGTGACTTCAAATTGTGATTCAAGTTTATATTTGAATCTCTTTCCCTCAATTTAGGGTTTTGTAAGCTATTTTGCCAATCCTTGGCAATGGCATCTTACATTCATCCCAAATGCACAAATTCCTGCATAGTGCCCTTTTTTTCTCGTTGTGGCTGCTGGTTTATTGCCTGTTTTGGGAATTGAGATGAGTTGTGATGCCACTAAAGCCGCTGTTGTAAGTGGATTTTCTTGCAGCGAGATTGCATTTTCTCAAACTTCATATCTGGTCACTAGTGATGGAAAGATTTTGGGAGTCACTAAGATCACAAGTACTTTTTTTTCTCTCTTCATATTTATTCTGTTTTGTTTTGTTTCTTTGGATTCAAGGCAAAGTTGCCTTGACAGTATGGTGGTGTGATGCCTCTAGCAACATGTCTAAACCACAAGCAAGCGATCAACAAAGTAAGCTATTCTCCTTTCAATGGAAGTTTTAAGAGTTTTTTATGTTCTTTAGGTGGCAGCACAAGTTCTAAAGAATGCAGAAGTGAAGGAGTCAAAACTTGCAATAGTAGCTATGACAATTAGTTCTAACTTGAGTTTATGCTTGGATGGTAACATTCTTTGATCTTTCTTGGGCTTATTGTCATGCCCAATGCTAGGAGGATTATGTTGGGCATCACATTGAAAAATTGCTTGGAATGTAGTTTCTTAACCACTGGCAGCAGAGAAGGCATATGCTTCTCATGGTGGCAAATTTATATAGTCATTAGGATGGTAAGTTTTTTACTTTCTTTACTAGATGAATTTATAGGTGTAGAGATTGGGACATTGCATGTTGAGTGTTGGCCAAACTCTGACAATAGGTTCTATCTCTTGCTAATTGTGCTACCATGGTGATGAAAGTGTGGTATCATTGGGTTATCCAGATGGCAATACATAGTGCTCTTGCTAATCTAACAAATGACAAGTTGTACCCTTGAGGTGATAGATTATATATGTCTTTGGTGGCATCACCAGATCAAAATCTAAAACTGGCAGAGATTTCAATTCTGTTTAATGGGTTATCCCAAATATTTTTATGTTAATGCTTTATGAATAAAATAATCAACTTTACCTAAACTTATTCTGTTTTATAAAGTATTAGAATCTTTGAATATTTTAGGTCAAAATTAACTTGATAATTTAATTTAACAATATTTTCAAATATAATATGAAAATTATATTCTGTATAGATGGTTTGTCCAAATATCATTAAAATATATAAAACCCAATACCAGATGATGGTATATCAAATGTGGGTTGACTTAGTTTTATAAATATGTAGGATTATGATCAAAGCTTCAACTGTTAATACAAAAAAATTAAACAAATTTAACAATAAGAGTATATATTATATTTTTATATGTAACCTTAGCTATTTATAATGTAACTCATTATAAAAAAAAATTAAGATAATGTATGCAGTATTTGATTAGACAGTAATATTTTGAAATCTTTACAAATATAGTTTATTAGTGCATAATACTATGGAATATAAGATTTAAATTTATAGTTTCTATAACATATATATTTACAAATAATTATATTCATTAAATATATTCATATTTCCAAATAATAATTTGTATCTAATATTTTTATTAATGAATATTTATTTTTTCTTATGCCTAGGAATATATTTTGTTCTAAATATTTATATTGTCAAGTTTACATTTTGTATTTATCTAGCATTTTTTGACATAATTCCCACAATTCTTCTTTCGAAATGAAATATAATATTTGTTGTTTTGATACTATTCCAATTTAATCTTTAATTTATTAAAAAATTAAAACAATATTTTGCTAACTACGCAGCATATGCTAAGCAAGTGCTAGTTAATTACTGTTATGCTAATAAGCAAATCAGGCTCAAGATGATGGATAAGATCTGTTTTAATAACCATGGTATTAGTCCTGCAATTATTATTAATTTATAAGCATAGTAAACATTCACTTGGCATTTTTTCTTCACTATTCTCCCAGCGCCCGTCGTTTGAGAGGTCCGTGCACTGGCCCAAGCTTTCTAAACACTTTGCATACCGTCCAGCATTCCTGGAGATAGATCAAGCAAGAACAAGCATGAATTAAAGCAACCATGATCGAGAGCGCATCACTCTACCTCTGGTCCTCGCGGCTGGAAGATATCCTTGTTGGACAGCTGCGGCATCCGGAACTCGTGCATCATCCAGTCCGTCTTGACAGGCCGGGCCGCTCGTCCCTTGTAGAAAACCAGCGATTTCTTGAGCCCGATACACTTGTGGCCCGGCTTGGCCGAGTGCACGACCCGATCCGTGCCCGTGGCTTTCCAGAATCCGCCCGAGGTCACCCGGTTTGGCCTGCTGCTGTTGCGATACTTCCGGTCCCGCGGGCAAAAGAAGTAGGACGCTTGCTCTCCACAACCAGTCGATGATGCTCCTGCCGAGACCGAAGAAATCCACAATTGATATCTCGCTGATCGAGAGCTTTCGATCAAGATCCGAGGATGGTCTTTACCTGGGAGCTCCCATGGATCAAACTTGTATATGTCGAGCTGCGTGATCACCTCGATCGCCAGGGGCTTGTGCTCCACCTTGCGGTGCAAGTAGAAAGTGAGGAGCTCCTCGTCAGTGGGATGGAAGCGGAAGCCTGGAAGCATCACGTCTTCATCGCCACCATTCTCCATTTCGAGTGCCATTCATGGACTCTCTTCTTCTAAGCTGTGCACTCCCGATTTTAAAGACTAGCGAGCGGTAGTCTTTGCAAGTCCACAGGTTGAGGCCGCTAAATCCGCAAAGTCTGGAGTCGACCCCACGACTGGAGTTAGTCAAAATCAAAGCCGTGTTTCTGGCACAGTGCGAAGGTCCATTCCTGATTATAGTTTTCGTGACTTTCTGGAAACTCCGGGACCTCACCACAAGCTTTCGGGACCACTGTGATTGGCACAAGCTATAGGACTGCTGCTGTCGCGGAGTATGTGTTTGCAAGCAGAGAAAAGTTTGATCCACACCGGAGTGGTGGAGAAAAGTTTTCTCCGGCCAAGCGTGTTGAAAGCTCCACATCATGGTGTATCCGGCAAGCTCCGAGCAGTGACCGCACGGCCACCGCGTCCCTACCATCATCTTCTGCCAGTTCTTGAGCTGCCAAGGTTCGTCCGGCTCGGCCCAGAGCATCCACCATCGTGGTTACGTGCTGGCTTTCGATGAGAAGTTCCTGGTGATCACGGGCCATGGCGTGGAAGAGTAGCAAGCTTTGGTCGATCGACCCGGCGTGGCTGCAAGCGTTGAGCAAACTTGAGAAGGAGAGCTGGTCGGGAGAGTGGCCCTCGATGGCCATCTCGTTGAAGAGCTCCATCGCTTGAGCCGCGCAAGCAAAGCTAGAAGTTGATGCGAGCATTGTGTTCCAGGATATGGAAGATCGCTCGGGAGCTCCGAGGAAGATTGACGAGGCCGAGGTGAGATCCCCGGCTTGGGCGTAGGCCGCGAGGATTGTGTTCCAGGAGACCTCGTCTTTGTCGGAGATGGCGTCAAAGAGCTCTCGAGCTTCGTGCGTTTGGCCATTTCTTGCAAAGCTGGCGAGCATTGCGTTGGAACTCACTGTATCCCACTCGGGCATCTCATAAAAAGCTCTCTTTGATCCTTCCAAGTTTGATCCCTGGCAGTGCATCCAGATCAAGTTCGTCCACGAGCTCAAGCTCCACTCGGGCATTCTCGCAAAGATCAGCTGGGCGTTTTCGATCTGACCGCTTCGAGCACAAGCTCCCAGGAGAGCGTTCCACGACACGGAATCCACCTCGAGCATCGACGAAAAGACGCTCAAAGCATTGTCAACGAAACCACTCCGGGCATACGAAGAGAGCACGAGATTTCCAGAAAACAAACAATGCTCTGGAAGCATTGCCATGAAGATCATCGCAGCCTCTTCTAATGATCCATTCACAGCCATAATTTCTAATAGGATGTTCCAGGACGAGAGGTCTCGAGCAGGCATTGCGTCGAAGAGAGCTCGGCCAGGGGCGATATGCCCGGCACGGGCATAGGCTGCCAGCATGGCGTTCCACGTCACTAGGCCGCGTGCGGGCAATGCATCGAACAGAGACTTGGCTCGGTCCACGTCACCGGACAGCGCTGCAAGCGTGGCTGTCCACGTCAGTACGTCGTGCTCGGGCATCCTGTGGAACACGTCCAAAGCGCTTGTGACGTCGCTCACGCGGGCAAACGCGTGGAGCATAGTGTTCCAGGAAATGATATCTTTCTCGGGCATCCTCTGGAAGAATCGTTGCGCTTCTGAGGTTGATACATGATTTGTGATACCCGCGAGCATGGAGTTGAAAGAAACGAGATCGAACTGAGGCATTTTGCTGTACAACGTAGTCATTGAAAGAAAATGCCCATACTTGTCATATGCCGCTAGCATAGTGTTCCAAGATACATGATCCCTATCTGGCATTCGATCGAACAAGTCCTTCGCACGAACAAAATTTTCAGCTTGTGCGTAAGCATCTATCAGGATATTGTAAGAGCAAGCTGATGATTCTGGCATTTTCTTGAGCAAATCTTCCGCTCGACACAAATGCCCATTTAAGGCATATGCGGTGATCATGGCATTCCACGAGACAACATTCCTCTTTCCCTTCATAGTCTCGAATACCCTCTCGGCCTCTGCGATCATTCCCCGTTTTCCGAGAAGACTAAGCAATGAATTCCATACGACGATCCCCCTCTCCGGCATCTCCTCGAAAACCCTCCGCGCTTCCTCCAGCTTCCCATTCCTCGCATAAGCCGCGAAGAGGATCGTCCAGGAGAAGCGATTCGGGGAGCCCAAGTTGTCGAAGACCGCGCGCGCGACGCCCAGATTCCCACACTTGCCATACATCTCGATGAGCAGATTTGCGAGGTACCGGTCACCATTCCACCGCCTACTGCTGGCGATGGCGGCGTGGATCCGCGAGCCAGCAGCGTGATCGCGTGCGTCTCCGCAGAGCTGGATCGCGGACGCGAGATCTCGCTGCTGCCAAGCATTGCTCATTCACATTTTCATTTGAAACTTCACTTTGGCGCGGGAAAACATCAATTTGGGGCAAATTCAAAATCTAGGGTTCTTCATCTCTCTCTCTCTCTCTCTCTCTCTCTCTCGTTTAGGCGTCCTCTTTCTCGCGGCGCCCCAGCGTGATGATCCCATCCTCGGCATTCCCGGATGGGCAGAATGTGATGGTGTAATCCGTCCCGGACGGGCAGCGGAAGCTGCTGTTCTCGCGATCGTACTTGTAAGTGATGGCGCTAGGGCACGAGTCCTTGAAGCGCGCGGCGTACTCGTTGTTGGGGCAGTGCTCGTTGTCATACTGGTTGCGGCAGCAAAACCGATCCTCGGCAGGGAAGGCGAGGCAGGCGCTCTTGCAGGCCATGACATAGCCGTCGGCGTTGCGCACGGCGAGCTCGGGAGGGCAGTGGACGTTGATATCGGCACGGCAGCCGGCTATGGAGCAGCCGGGGTGGCTGGGCGACACGCGGATGGGCAGATTGTAGCCATCCACGAGCGTCACGTCGTAGTTGTCCACATTGTTGTTGTGGAGCGAGTACTCGACGAGGGTGGTCGGGGTGGCGCCGGGGGTGTTGCAGGAGATGGTGCGATTGCAATCGCCCGTGTCGCAGCCGCGGGGATAGTAGCCATCTAGATCGCAGCCGGTGCGCCCCCAGAATCGTCCGGCCCAGTTGTTCAAGGCGTAGACGTCGTAGGATTGCCAGGGGTTGAGCTTGATGCCGCCGGGGCCGAGCTGGGGCTTGCCGGCGTTGGAGAGCCACGCCGGCCAGATCGTGAAGGGGCAGGCGTTGTAGAGGCGGATGGTGGTGGCGTCGATCTCTCCTGGAACAAAGCAGAAGAAGATCTTCATCAGCTCTACGAACCCCCTCGGGGAATGGAGGCTCTCGATCAACAAGGCTTGCACGACCAAGAAGACCAGATCAATCAATAGAGAACAAAGCAGAAAAAGATCTCCATCAGCTCTCCTCGAGGAATGGAGGACTCTCACGGCCAACCAGATCAATCAAGTTAACGAACAAAGCAGAAAAAGATCTCGATCAGCTCAAGCTCCTCGAGGAATGGAGAGCTCTCGATCAACAGGCACGACCGAGAAGATCAAGTTAGCGAACAAAGCAGAAGATCTCGATCAGCTCAAGCTCCTCGAGGGATGAAAGAAGATCAGATCAATCAAGTTAGCCGCTCAGCTAAAGCTTCTCGAGGCATGGAGAGCTCTCGATCAACACGACCAAGAAGAAGATCCGCTCAATCACGAACAAAGCAGAAGATCTCGATCAGCAGAAGCTCCTCAAGGAGTGGAAAGCTAAGAAGAAGATCAGATCAATCAAGCAAGCACCGAAAAAGTTCTAGACTTTCAATCAACAACCACGACCAAGAAGATCAATCAACCAAAAGTTAGCGAACCTGCTGAGGCGATGGCAAGAACCAAGTAGACCACCAGCTTGGCCGTGTTCTTGGAGCTAAGTTCCGCCATAGCTCCTTGAGTTTCCTAGGAGAGCGATCGTGTGGAGCTTTTAACTGCAAGAGCTGTTCCTTGTTTCCAGTGGAAGCTAGCTACGTTACTTTGGCACACTGTGGCACATGAACTAAAGTGGCCAGAGCTTCCGGCGCAAGCAAAATGAAAAAGAGAATCTCTAGTGATATCGGAGCCAGGTTTCGATCCTGGGACCTGTGGGTTATGGGCCCACCACGCTTCCGCTGCGCCACTCCGATTGATTGTTGTTTAATTGCGTTTGCTTTTTTGTTTGAATTCATACAAAAATGAAATTTGTCCCGAATATTCTTGAACATTTTTTTATCCGGAGTACGGAAATGCGTCACGGATTTTAGGGCTTGCGGCAGCGGCGATAAGGCGATGGCGCTGTGAAGAACAAGCTGGCAGCTTCTCCTCCTCCCATGCTCAGGTTTTTGCATTCTAGATTCGCCGCATAGGGCCGCCGCCGCAGGAGAGCGCTCGATTTTTCGTCTCCCAATCCACCAGGCTGTGCATATTTCGGGGCTTTCTCGGATGTGAGATTCGCGGCGCTAGCGGCTGAGCGTGCACAGGCAAGCTATGGAGGATTTAGAACCGAGTGCGGCGTCGCTGGAAGAAAGCATCAAGAGGGTTGTGTGCATTGAGGACCGGGCTCTCGATCGCTCGTTTGTGGTCACGGAGGTGATGTATTCCGGCGTCCAGGAGGCTGTCAAGGACTGCGAGACCAGCGGCAAAGCCTCGGAGATCAGAGTCATTGACGTGGTGAGTGGGAGAACTCCTCAAGCGGAGAACTTGGAGCCGGGCAGCGACGCTTCAAAGGTCAAGGTCATTGACAGTGAAACATCGCTGGAGAGTGACGAGGTAGCTCCTCAAGCCGAGGACTTTGGACCTCCTCAAGCCGAGAACTTGGGACCAGCTACTACTTCTGAGGGGTTGGACGAGCAGCTCAAGGTTGTGGATGGGCAGGAGCCGCAGCCCCAGGACGATGGAGATCCAGTGTCCGATGACAGTGATAGCGAGGATGATCTACAGCTCATTGTGAACGACGAAGATATCTTCTACCCTCATGGAGTCGAGGGGGTCGAAGATGCCGAACCCGAGGAAGTCTTCGCGGTCGGGGGCGAGGAGCATTACGAAGAGGTGGACTGGGCAGCGGAAATGCGTTTCCGTCATTCCCAATTCAAGGTAAACTTTTTCCTTCTTCCATTCTTTCTTTCTCGTTCTCTTGTACGCTTCCCCAAGTCGTACTGACGTGTGCTTTGATTTGTAGTACGTGAGACCAGGATCGGGACCCGCTACCACGTCTCCTGGGGTGCCTGACCCTCAAACACCGGGAGCGACGGCGATTGCGCCCATCCCGTTTGCCGGCTACGGCTTGGGGATGTGGGACTTCCACACTTTCCAGCCTGCATACGAGTTTGTTCTTCCACCATCAAAGTAAGCTCGGGTTTTTCATGCGATTCTTGTAAGTTTCAGGGTGGTGCTTACAGGACGGTCTTTGATATTGACATCGATCAGTTTGAAGAGAAACCCTGGGAGTACGAAGGGACAGACATAACGGACTACTTCAACTTTGGTTTCACTGAAGACACCTGGAAGCAGTACTGTGAGGAGTTTGTAAGTAATGCGAGTTGTTTATGGATGTGTGTCCAGTTTATATAACTTGGATAACCATTTCAGGCCAGGGCCAAAGCCGAGGCATCTAAAAAGAGCAAGATGCGTGGTCTTGATAACGGCCATTCGCAGCAGGTATGAATTCTCTTTGAGCATATCAATAGTTGATAAATTTTTCGTTCATCTCAGGGCTGGAACTATGATAATGCGAGATACAATGATACGCCGGAGCCTCAAAGAGGACGTGCTCAAGGACAACGGGGAATGAGAAATCATGTGCGTAGGATTTACGGAGTCGTTTGCTTTTTATAACCAGCCTTGTTTCAGTCTGGTAGAGCAATCCAGGTAGAAGAAGGTGAAAACGAACGGCGATCTTCCGAATTACGACGGCAAAGGCTTCGTGATTCCGAAGGAATACAGGTTTGACTGTGTAAAAATTATCTGGTCCAACTCGTTTTCCCTTTTTTAGATCGACGAGGGAAGATACGAAAACAGTCACGGGGAATTCAGGCGCAAACAAAGAAATGACGATTTGCCTAGACGGAAAGGATTTCACCGAGAAAGTCAATCCGCGGAACAAACAATGCTTTGCTCTTCACCTTTGAGCGGAAGGCTAGGTGGTCGCACGCCCCCCGGTCCTCGGACAAATCTCGGTGGGATTTATTCAGGCGGGATCATTTCTACGTCTACCAGGTATGCAGTTGTTATTAATGCTCATCATATTATTTTCTGTGTTCATAGTGGACGATCAACGTTTAGTTCCCGATCGTCGCCTGGTGGGGTTCAAGGTTCCGTTGAAAACGGGTTTCGTACACTGTCCAAGCGTCTAAGCGAAGAAGAGGAGACACCAGTTAGGAGGTCACCACCGAGGTTCGAAAGAGCTTCTGCTTCAGCTCCGCAGAGAAGGCTTGGTGAAATGGTGGCAGAGAAACCTCAGAGAAGGCTCAGTGATGTTGGGACAGAGAAACCACCGAGAAGGCTCAGTGACCTGATGACAGAGAAGCCACCAAGAAGGGTCAGTGAACTGATGACGGAGAAACCACCGAGAAGGCTTAGTGAACTGGTCACAGAGAAAGCAGAAAGAAGATCCAGTGAACTGGTGACGGAGAAAGCTGAAAGAAGGCCCAGTGAACTGGTGACGGAGAAAGCACAGAGAAAGCCTAGTGAACTGGTGGCGGAGAGGAGGCCCAGTGAACTGGCGAGGGAGAAACCACAGAGAAGGCTTGGTGAACAAGTGGAGAAACGACCAATTTCTCTGGTTAGAAGAGTTACTCAACTGGTAAATGAAACAAAATCACCTCAAGAAAAGAAGTTGGTTTCAACAATGGAGCCTGCAAGGAGGACCATACGGCTAAATGCAGAGAGAAGAAGCCAGCTGATATCGGAAAGGACAGCCGACAGAGTAGAGAGGAGATCGGAAGTGACTGTAGAGAGACGACAAGTATCTTTGAGAGCTGCGGACATGGAATTTGAGCAAGATGATGAAGAAGAGCAACCGGCAAGGGATTCAAATGAGAGGATTGGCCAGCCACGGCAACTTACGAGAGCACCTTCGCTTTCGAAGTCGGAGGATAGACCAAAGTTCAAGCAACAGGATAGCGGTGCCAAGGATGACTTGAGGATGAAAGTCCTTGAGAAGGTCTCTGCTAGATGGAAGCTCCATCTTCGCATGGATGATGCTCATGCAAGGAGGAAGAGGGAAAATCTTAGCAAACCAGATCAGAAGGACAACGAAGAAGGAGCTGGCGGGTATCATAATAGTACCGTCCGTGACACACAGACGGCGTACGCTTCAGAAGAATTAGAAGACGACAACAGGAGAGAGAGAAAAGAAGAAAGAAAGCGAAGACACAAGGACAGGAGGGAACGGCGGAGACTAAAGTCTGAAGATGAAGATGCAAGGGATTGCGATGATTATTATCAGGAAGTGGACGAACGCTGGCAAATGGAAGATGCAGACTTTACTGGGCATGAATGCAGAGATGATCGTAAGAGAAAACGGAGGAGATATGACGATGTGTTAGGGGTGGAGGAAGACGAGGTGAGTGACCTCTCTGAAAGACGGTCGCAGAGGTACTCCGACTCGAGGTATAGGAGAAGGGATTATAATGACGATGGAGCTGACGGTTGGGAAATGGAAGAAGGAGAATGTGAAGAAGTTGTGTACGTCGAAGATGTAGAATGTGAGGACGACAGATGGGAAGATGATGGCTACACGTACAAGCGGAAGAGACGAAGATACAATGACGAGGTAATTGTGTTACTGTGTTATAGATTTCTTATGCGACCCTGTTGCTTTTACAGTTGTTTGAGATGGACCGTGACTATGAGACTGATAATCCTGGGGACGAGCGAGACTATTCGTATGACGAGTCTCCATCTGGTCAAGCGGACGATTTAGTTTACAAGAGGCAGGAAAACCCGCGCCACCGGGAAACTGATCGCTGGACCGGGACTCTCGATGATAGCTGTGACGAGTATGACGAGTATGACAACTGATTTAAACGACTTTGTCGTCGCGGGTTTGTTCGTCGGCGTCTGACAAGGTACGTGAGAAGAATGTATTTTGTATTTCAGATGGCCCGTTTTCCGAAGCAGAAAAGGCTGATCGGCACACTAGAAGAGGTGTTGTTTACTTGTCTCCGTTTGACATGTTATCGATGAATGAACTTCTGCAGGTATTTGACTGAGCGTTTGGAAGCAAAAGCGGAGTTCTCTTTTCCTCCGGGCGGAACACGACGGTATGCATGTCCCAAAACCCCTCTAGTTTGCTGGCATATGACACGTTTTCTTGTGGCAGCATGTTCTCGGAAGAATGTAGTGGACATTGAAATTAAGCAATAAAAAAAGCTTTTGAGTTGAAGAGCTCGTGTCTTGTGCCGCACACAAAATCAACGTGATTCTTGGTTCAGAGAATCGGATTCTCACTCAAACAGACCGTGACATTCCTGACAGCAGGAGTTACTCTTGCAAAAATGCAGCAGATTCATCTGCTACAGCCTACTCTACAACTCGGGTAACTCTTCCTTTCACTTATAACATCTGTTCTTGGTATGATGCTGCTGTGGATGCCAGGGACGCAGCTGCCATATCAGACAGCCTTGCGATGAACGTTTCGAAGTTGCCCTCCCTGTCCAACATGCTGATTCTCACGTAGTCTGGCCCAACTCCAAACTGCACACCGCTCCTACTGAGGACGCCTCCCAGCTTGAGCACTTCCTTGCAATCACTATCCCTGTTGCACTGGAGCCACGCAAATGCTGCAACAATCAACAAGTGAGTGATAGATAATTTCTTTTTCTGTAATGCGGCTGAGTGGTATTCCATGCCCTACGCATGAATGCCAGTATTAATGTTTTTTTTCCCATGAAATTGATGGCAGGTTGATGGGGAGAGGAGGTATGGGGAGAGTACCGCGTCCAGATCAGGTGGTTGGTAGTGCACAACAAAAACAATGGAAATGCAGCCCCCAAAGTCGTCTCTAACACCAAACTACAACAGCAGCCATTCGACTCGAGATAAGCGCTCGCTACTCCGAAAAAGCCAACTCGCAGGTGGATACTAGACAAGTGGAGGACCGGGATCTAATGAGCGGCTGGAGCACATCATGCGCCGAATCATTCGAGTTGGGGGAACTGCCGAAGTGGAACAGGCAATGATGCAAGTGCAAGTGTGATGGAATTTGATATCTGCTGCCACCAGACGGGGGTGACGGACTAAAGCTAAAGCAGAGGTGGCTAGAGGTACAAAGAAGCAGTAGAGGTTCATACCTGGATGAGGCGATGTGACTTGGCCGAAGAAGGCGCAGAAAGCTGGGGAGAATTCTGGCAGGCTGAACCTGTCACTGACTTTCACGGCCTGCTGCAAGAGATCCCATCTCCTGCTCATCTCCGAGTAGCCAAAGTGGAACAGTCGGCCCGACTTGACGCAGTGGTCCTGGCACTCACTTTCATATGGCCGGGAAGTAACAGCGGTGGGGTTGTAGCCTCTGACAATGGATTTGAGGATCTGTGCGGCACGTAGCTGAGAATCGTGGGACACTCCAATGGTGTTGAGCTCGATAAACTTCGCCATGTTTTGAGCCACTTGAGCGTCCTTGACAATGGCCCATCTGGCAGGAATGAAGAAAAGGAGATAAAGTCGGTCCAAGGAAGAAGAAACAGGAGGAGGAGGAAAGGGGAATGATTCCCGCAGCAAAATCTCGCATACCCGATTCGACTGCCTGCATGTCCAGTGCACTTGGAGACAGTGAACAGCATCATGTCGTGCTCCGCAGCAGCAGTGATGGGGGTGTAGTGAGGCCAGTAGTAAGCGAGATCGTAGATAACAGGACCGCTGCCTTGCACCACGGCATGCTTCATGGAGCCGTCGGGATTATTTGGAGAAGTCACCAGTTCTATGTACGAAGAGGAGGAGGAGGAGGAGTCTGCGGGATGGAAGTTTGCAGCGTCGCCGGCCCACTTATGGATACCAGACTTGAGGTAGTCCGTGAGCACAGGATACGACTGCAAAAAAGAAGAAAAAAAAAAGCAAACTTTGGAGATGAACCGAGCTGAGCTTCTTTACCGAGTAGTAGGGAACGGCCGAGACGACACTGGCCGGTTGAGCTCCATCTCTGGGCGAGACAGCATATAATGCAGCTTGGAAGAGCTGGGTGGATCCAGTGCCGACGACGATGAATCGGCCATCGGTGACCGCGTTTCCAACGAGCGAGTGAAGCTGCCGGATTTCATTCTCGAGCTCCTGCTCCACGAACCAGAGGAAGTGCTTCCGGCTCGCAAAGTAGCTCATCTGCTCCCAGCCGAGGATCACAGTGGTGCAGCTGTCTCCATTGGCGCGCCAGTACGCCTCGAACATGGTCGGATCGCCACTGCGAGGGGGTAAGAACAGAGCAAAGAGAGTGAGAAAAAGTCGAGCTAGACTTACTGATCCAGATTGACAGGAAGATGCTGCTGCTGCTGCTGCTCGGACGAGGAGGACGACGAGGACAAGGACGACTTGTTGGTGATGGAATCATGGGCGGAGGAAATCTGGGAGGGGGGACAGGACTGCGGCGAGAAAGCGTTGAGGTAGCACGATGACTTTGCGGCATTCTTTCGCTCCAGCGGCTTGAAATCTATGGCGAAGAAGACGAGCAGCAGAAGATTGAGGCCGAGCGACGCGAGCAGGAGGTGGTGGTGCGGCTGGTGGTGATTTTGGTGGTGGTGGTGGTGGTGGACTCCATTGGCGGCGGTGGTGGTAGTGGTGGTGGTGGCAGCGGTGGCGGAGGTCTTTTGGTCGCCGCCGTCTTGCATTGCCGCGCAGGGAAATGGGGGAAAAAGGATGGAGGAGGGAGGTCAAGACATTCCAACACAGATTTCCACACAAAGATCCTTAAAAACACATGCACACACATGCAGCGCAAATCATCCTTGCATGTATGATAAAATTTTGGGCGAGAAAAATAAAACTTTGGCCGATGTATGAATGATTGCTTGCATCACCATTGGCCATGTCACACCACTTCCCACACCGCGTGACGTGGCCGTTTTTAATTCGTGCGGGGTCCCCATGGACTATAGTTGTCCTGTGGTCCAAGGGGCTCGGGTACATTCTAAAGGATATTCTTTTCCGGGGAGATCCTGGGATATTCAGTCTTCAACGGTCATGAGAGGCTAGGGTTCTTCGTATTTTTCTCCTCTGGGCGAGCGATCTTGGGTTGGGTTCTTCCAGATCTTGGGTTCGGTTCTTCCAGATCTCTCCTCTGTCGGCTCTGTGATCGGATGTGTCTGCTCTTGGATGGCAATCACAGTAGGGATTCGAGTAGAGCATCTCGCGGTTGCTAATGTGTACCCTGGCGCTGTGGCTCCGCTTGGCGATCGCTCCAAGCTGATCCTGGCGCCCAATCTGCTCTACAATGGCAGCGTGAGGAGCACACTCAAGGAGTTTGTGAGGGACAATCTCTTTTTTGGAGAGGAGCAGCAGCAGCTTGTGGCGCCGCTCTTCACGAGGCTGAGTGAGAGTGTGCCAGTGGAGGAGGTTTACAAGAGGTACGCTTGCCAGGCTGATAGAGACGAGTGTGAGCTCTTTGTGGACGAAGAGAGTCTCACATTCTTTGGGAGAGAGGCTGGGAAGACTGTCGATCTTCCGGACGATGCCAAGCTCCACGACTACAACATTCTCGACAAATCCATCGTTGAGCTCCGGGTATGTTCGTCTTTCTCCTTTTCCTTGGTTTTTGGAACTTGGTTCTTCGCTGACTTTGGCCGAAAAAATAACTATATTCCAGAAAGCTCCCCAGCTTCTTTCGGGAAGAGGTGGTCGCTTGTTCGTGGAGACCAAGGATGGGATTCTGCCTTTGCAAGGCATCTGTGGTGATACGCGCGTGTCAGCTCTCAAGGATGCCATAGAAAAGCACACGGGCATTCTAAAGTCACGGCAACTTCTGTCCTCCATCGGCTGTGTCATGCACGATGAGTTTTGCATCAAGGATTTCGATGGTGTTCATGCAATCTACGAGGATAGCATTGTGGACTTGACTGTATCAGGTATGTTGTACTCTCGTCTTCCTTTTTCTCGTCCTGCTAAGCTTTGTCATCCATTCAGGGGATACGAACAACGAGCAAGCACACAGGCGTATGCTCGTTACTGTCAATGTGCTGGGACACGAGGAGTTTCGCTTGATCGTCCAAGGCCGGGACCGCGTGCAAGATGTGACGAACATTGTTGAAGCTCGTACGGGGATTCCGCAATGGCAACAGCGCATCAGTTTCTCAGGTTGCTTTCTAGTTCGCTTTGTGTGCTGTTGTCCTCACGCCTGTGCTTTCTATATTCCGTTGTTCCAGGCAACACTTTGCAGGACAAGAAAACGCTGGCAGAATACTTCGTTTGCCCTCAGTCTACTCTACAGGTTGCTCCTTTCAAAAGTCCCTTGAAGTCGTCTTTCAAGGCTGGAAAGCTTTTTCACGCAGCCTCGGAGAACAGGGGTAAGTACCAAACTGGACTTGATCCAAGTTTTTGTCGGCTAACTCCACTCTTGTTCATGTGATAGACGGCGATCCCAGCTACACTCCAGCTGCAAGGAAGCTGAAGATGGTGCGTACTTGCAAAGGAGTTGTGGCTGGAACTATAACCATTCCAGTACTAACATCAGACACGGTCGGAGACCTGCGGAGGAAAGTGAAGCGCTCGCTCAGGCCGCTGGAGGAAACCAACTTTTCGATTGGAACTCCTCCCAGGAACAGCAGTGCCAGCGTGAACTGTTTGACTGGACCGAGTCCTCTGAAGCCACGGCCCGCAAACAGCGCTCACAAACTTCCGCCGCCACCACTAGCTGACACACCCGAGAGGTTTGAGACACCCCGTGCTCGTCTTCCTGCGTCCCCTCAGACTCCACAGAGCTGCTACGTGACGCCACCAATGTCACGGTCCAAATCCCGCAGCGCCGCTGCTGGTGCTGGCACGATGGAATCGCCGGCTCGAGGAAGCAAGTCAGGTGCTCGTCGTTTGCTCAAGTTTGGCGGAGGAGGAGGCTCACCTCAACAACACCACCAACAACGCAGGGGTAGTAACCAGGTGGTGGCCAGCGACGAGAACAATGGTAGCTCCGTGGAGGACAAGATCAACAAGGCCCTCGTCCACATCGTGAGCAGCACCGGCGTGGTGGAGAGCGCTGCTGCTACTGACCAGAAAAAGGGGATGGGAGCTTGGCTCAAGCAGATAAGAGCTGCTTTGCGCTGAGCGACGAGAACGTATCACCCACTCTAAAGCCAACTTACTACGACTACTACTACTAAACCAGCAATCTAATCAACGAAACCAATCATCGGAACTAAAGTCAACTTCCACTTCGAGGTAACAAAGTTCTTCCATTCTTTCTTTTAGAGACTTGCTTGATTCTACCAGGACTGCCGCTGGGATCTTGGAACGCAACGAGAGAACGAGAAGAGCACACAGACAGACAGGCAACAGGACCATTTGTGTCAATGTTGGTGGGTTCTTTCTTTCGGCCATGGTGGTTACTGTACAAGTCTTCGGCTGGTTAAAGTCTACACCTGACACTCGCGTTAAAGGAGAGAGTGTGGCGCGGCTCGTTGGGAGAAGCTTCCGCGATGAGGGAGCTGCTTGTCTGCTTCTGGATGAAAATTCCCAGAGCCTCGCGCATCCAATTGTGGTGGCACCGCTCCAGCGTTATCTTCTCGATCTCGTTGAGGTCAATCTGGGTGAACAGAGAGTGGTGGTGGTAAGTAAGCTATGGAGTCTTTTTCGTCTTCTCTTCTCCACACAGAGAGAGAGAGAGAGGAAGAGAGATCTGGATTGCGCTTACCCATACTCTCCCTCGGTGTTGCTCCGGCCATGTATCCAGCTCTTGGGTCACCTCGAGGAGGAACATGTGAACTTCGCAAGCGCCGTCTGGGTTGGTCTCCCATTGCTGGTGGCTTCTCTTGTGGAAGATCCAAACGCCCAGCTCATCCTGCGCGAGGAATTCGATCCCAATTAGACACCAGCAATCGATCTCTTCTTGTCGTCGCTTACCCGGACGTGGCCATGAACTCCAGCCTCCTCTTGCGCTTCGCGAATTGCAGCGTCTTGTACGCTCTCGTCGACTTCCCATCCTCCCTGTAGAAGCGAGGGATTGGATCGAGTTAGCAGGGAGGAAAATCGCCAAGAAGAGAGAGGGATCCACTTGCCTTGGGGAAGACGATGTTGTGACCATTTTGCGATCTCACCATGAGAATCTCAACCGTGTCACTGTCCTTTTCCCTCCGGTAGGGAATGCATCCAGCCACCATCCTCTGCCCTTGTGCATTGTAGCGATTCTCGGCACCCATGGCGAATCACGTCGACCGATCTAAGAAACTTCGATCGTTTGGAAGTCGTTCGATCTCTAACGGTGTGTGATAGACCTCGCTCGCGCTCTTCTTGGCGGCCCAAATCTCCTCTCTGCGAGTGGAGAGAAGAAAAGAGGAGCGCCGGTTTTTAAGGATGCGGGCGGGCGCGCAAGCAAGCAACTAGATCGCGACCGAGTCTGGTGGCGCGACGAGCTCGGCAGGGAGGAAATTGGGGAGGAAGGGCGGCGAATGCGCTTGAGGAAGGGCGCGAGAAGCCGCGCGATTCACACGTTGGCTGTGAGGATGGAGCAGTGGAGACGCGGAAAAACACGGCCTTGCAGCCTTCTGGATTCCAATCTGTCAAAACGGGTAGAGAAAATGGGAGAAGAAGTCCAGCGAGCGAAAGAAGAAAATCTTTCCACGGGGAAGAAGAAAGAATGGGCTGTAGCGAAGACCAAAGGGCGAGCGATACCTAATTCCCAGCGCTCCAGCGCGTGGATTTAAATACCGGGAGAGGAGAGATCTCTTCCTCCCTTATTGGAAAACACCGACCAGCGAGGGGGGAATCTCGGCGCGAATATTCGTGGCACTGTGGGGCATATTCTCCCCCGCTTGCAGGGGATATTCCCCGCGTCAAGTTGGCGGACAATGGGGGGCCCCGGTGTATCATGTTGTGGGATCATTTGACTCGGCCAAATCTCTTCTGGGTGTGTGAATTATTTTGCTGGGCGCCATGATTTCCAGTGTCTGGAAACCCGGAACAAAGCTCGCGAATTCGGTCTTTGGCTAGCAAACATGATCGATTCGTGTCCTCGCCTTGATTGATTTGGCCCTCCTTTTTTTTTTATCGCTTTGTCCTCCACCGCGAGTGGCGGGACGCGCAACGAGCAGTGCGAGATCACAATTGTGCGTTGTCCATGGCTGGATGGATCCATCTCTTTTGTGGGCTTTGTTTGGAGCGCTCGTCAAAAGGATCCAATTCGAATCCCAATCTCATCGAATCAGACACACCATGATCAGGCCCGAAACACATATCCAGACAAGAAGCTCCTCTCGGAAACCGTACAAAAACTAATCCTCTTCTGCGAAGCGCGCCAGAGCCGGGTCGCTTCGCTCTACAGTGTGTGGCCAGACGTGTCCGGTCGCCCGTGATCTGTTGATCGGGATGCTTTTTAGCGCCTTGTGTTGACCCCACTGTTTGGAGCTTTGTCTCCTCTGCCGGACTCGCAACTCTTCTTTGCGCGCTGTAGCAGTCAAGCCAAAATTATTTGTTTCGCTCTCTCTCTCGCAGGCTCTCCAATTGCCGAGATGACAGCAACCCGAGGTTTTTGGATCTGTGCATCGTCGATGCGCTAGAAACCCCTCTTGGCGCGCCGTAAAGATCAGCTTTGTGCCCACCACTCGCTCGAAAGGCTCTCGTGAAATTGCAGTGCCGAGCACGTTTTTGTTACTTGGGTCTCTCTTTCGATCCTCTTTTCCTCATGGCACGGATCGGGAGGGCCTCCACGGAGTGCTCACCGAGTGATGCCGTGTTTCGCTCAGTGGTATGATCATGGTTT
Organism: Selaginella moellendorffii; assembly: GCF_000143415.4. Taxonomy (NCBI): domain Eukaryota; kingdom Viridiplantae; phylum Streptophyta; class Lycopodiopsida; order Selaginellales; family Selaginellaceae; genus Selaginella; species Selaginella moellendorffii. Next base: position 338,128 of record NW_003314298.1, on the reverse strand, counting down.
TGTTCTTTGGGGACCTCGCCGCAAATTCCGATTCGAACAGCTCCGTGGTAAACAATTGCGCGCTAGGAATTGTAGCACTTAGAGTTGCACTGTTTGGGCATCTAGGGGGCTGCAAGTCCGTCCACTAAACCCTTCTGGAAGATGGGGCTTAACTTTGTTTTCCCGCGGAACGATGAAGAAAGCAAAGCCTCTTCTCGGCATCGCATGATCCATGGCCCAAGAAACGACGAACTATATCCTTTTTAAAAGTGCAGTTTCATCGGGTGGAAGGTGCGAGGCTCTTGCCTTCTTGAAGATAAACTTCGTCGAATTAATTAGTGAAACCGAGCTTAAGTCAGCAAAGAACTTCCTTGGGCCATCATCAAGTTCAAAATGGGTGGCGAATTATATGTTTGCTCCAAATGCTGACAAACAAACGAAGGATTTTGCCGGTGACCTATGAAGAAACAGTTCAGGCGTCGATGATGAAAGCAAAGCCATTGCATGATCCATGGGCCAAGAAACGACAAACCCTATCCTTTTTAAAAGCGCAGTTTATCGAGTGTCTAAGATGGAAGGTGCGAGGCCATTGCCTTCTGGAAGATAGGCTTCCTTAAATTAATTAGTGAGAACGATCTTTAAGTCAGCAAAGCACTTCATAACAGGGTTTAGGCCATCAAAATGGTGGCGAATTATATGTTTGCTCCAAATGCCGACAGTGGGCATCTGGTGCGTGACAAACAAACGAAGGACGAAGGATTTTGCTGGTGCCCTATCAACTTTGCCAAGAAACAGTTCAAACGTCGCTTAACCACACGTCCACTTCTACCTGTCAATGTAAAAGCGTAAATTAATTCCATGCACATGGACTGGTGGCCAGATTGAAATAGCCGCAAATCAATACTAACCAATCGCTTCTGCCAGCGTGGACTCCAAGAAAGCCCTATTTAGGGCTGCGCTGGCACCCTGGTTTTTCATGCATTGTCTTTTTTGTGGGGATAAGGCCTAGGGATTTTACTATCTCCGGCAAAAAGGCGAGCGCGAGGCTATGGCGGCCGTGGCGGGCAAGTACGCAGGTAAGCGCCATAGCTAGCGCGAGTGTTAAGTCTGTGGATCTGAGCTCTCCCTCTCTCGATTTGGGTTCCCCACAGACGAGCTCATCAAGAATGCCAAGTACATTGCGACCCCGGGCAAGGGCATCCTCGCGGCGGACGAGAGCACAGGCACAATCGGCAAGCGCCTGGCCAGCATCAAGGTCGAGAATGTGGAATCCAACCGGCAGGCGCTGCGCGAGCTCCTCTTCACCGCCCCGGGCGCTCTCCAGTACCTGAGCGGCGTCATCCTCTTCGAGGAGACGCTCTACCAGAAGACCGCGGCGGGCAAGCCGTTCGTGGACGTGCTGCTGGAGAACGGCGTCCTCCCGGGAATCAAGGTGGACAAGGGGACGGTGCCCATCGCCGGTACCAATGGTGAGACCACGACCCAGGGGCTGGACGGCCTCGCGGGACGCTGCGCCGAGTACTACAAGGCCGGTGCCCGGTTCGCCAAGTGGAGGGCGGTGCTAAACATCGGACCCTCGCAGCCGTCGGAGCTGGGGATCCAGGAGAACGCGCAGGGGCTGGCGCGCTACGCCATGATCTGCCAGGAGAACGGCCTCGTCCCCATCGTGGAGCCCGAGATCCTGGTGGACGGATCCCACGACCTCAAGACGTGCGCCAAGGTGACGGAGGTGGTGCTGGCCGCGGTGTACAAGGCGCTGAGCGACCACCACGTCCTGCTCGAGGGGACGCTGCTCAAGCCCAACATGGTGACGCACGGATCCGAGGCGCCCAAGGCGAGCGCGCAGGAGATTGCCGAGGCGACGGTGCTGGCGCTGCGGAGGACGGTCCCGGCGGCGGTGCCCGGGATCATGTTCTTGTCCGGCGGCCAGAGCGAGGTGGAGGCGACCAAGAATCTGGACGCGATGAACAAGCTGGACATCCTCAAGCCGTGGACGCTGTCCTTCTCGTTCGGGCGGGCGCTCCAGCAGAGCACGCTCAAGACGTGGGGTGGCAAGAAGGAGAATGTGGCGGCGGCGCAGAAGGTTTTCCTGGTTCGTGCCAAGGCCAACTCGGACGCGACGCTGGGCAAGTACTCGGGCGAGACCGAGAGTGCCGAGGGGGCGTCGGAGAGCTTGCACGTCAAGGATTACAAGTACTGATCGATCGCTATAGATCCACAACCAGAATGGTGAGCTTGAGGAACTGACGATGTTGCATGAGGATTTTGGTGCTTCTTGCATGCTCTCTACTATCCATCTAATAAAAATGAGATTTTTCTAGTGTTTCTAGCTGCCATTCGTTCGCTTGGGTTGACGCCTCCAAAGGTCAACGTGTTTGACTCAAAAGTAAGTGTTGACCGTTGACAATCTTGTTTGTCAATGATAGACCGTTGAAAGGATATGCGATTTTACATTCGCTAGGGTTCTAGCTCATGGGAAGCGTTGGATTGCCCTCGTCGCCTGTGGCGCTGCGAGGAGATGGAAAGCTGCCGGAGCAGTGCTCCGCGATAGGGGTAAGATTCCGGTCATCTGCGTTTGTGGGAATTGAGATCGCCCAAAGGGGGGATTTGCTCATTGCTCGGGGAGGCAGGAAGTCACTTGTGCGAGAGACGGTGACGAGCGGGAGCCCTCTGAGCAAGGAGGGCATTACCGTCGTGCAAGCGCTCAAGGGCGCCAAGAACGATCAGGAGGAGCTGCGGAGAGTTTTCGCTACACAGGTGTGCCGATTGCTCAAGCGAGATCTTTTGGAAGTTTTGAAGGAACTAGAGCGCCAAAACGAGTGTGATCTCGCATTGAAGGTAAAGTGATCGCGCTCTTTTTTTATTCTCTTCGGTGTTTCATGGGTCACCGCACAGATTTTCGAGGCGATTCGAAGAGAAGAATGGTTCAAGCCCGACTTTCGGCTCTACCGCCGGATGTTTGGAGTGATGTGGGAGAACAACCGAGTGGACGACATGGTCTACGTTTACGAGCAAGTGAAGCGCGATGGAATGGAGCCGGATTTCTTTCTCCACAGGGAACTGATGGTGGCTCACCTCAAGCACGGCAATCCGGTGGCAGCCATGGAGCTGTACGAGCAAGCAAAGGGGATGAAGTTTCAGCTCAACGAGAAAACATACGGGCTCGTCATTCGAGAGCTCCAAGGTTGTGGGAAGATTGAGCTTGCTGCTGCTGTGGAAGAAGATCTTGGTCGAGCCTTCCCAAAGATTTGTAGAACTTAAATTGCTTGTCTTAAAAAAATTTATGAATACTACTACTGATGGTTTGAGAGGAGCTCTTATCCAGCCAGATGCCAACTATATGCAACTTTTCTAATTGCTCCAATCTAGAGCACATGCTCACAAAAGGTGGTGATCTTTCCCAGGTACCATCAGCAATGACCAACTCCTCAGCCTCTTTACAGGTGAATTACCAAACTCAAAAAAAAAAGGAGAAAAAAGAAAAACAGTCTCTCACACTCTCACACACACACACACACACACACACACACACAGAGTGCAATGCTAAGAGAAAGAACTAGCACGGACCTGGAATATGACAAGAAGGCCGAGCAAACCAATTGGAGCTGCTGGAAGCAGCAAGATACTGAAGGTGTTGTGGTCGCCATGTAAAAGATAAATATATCCATTAAATTTAATAAAGAGAACGATAAGAATCCAAAAACCTATGGTTCAGTAAAGCCTAACAGAATCGCCCCCAAACAACACAGAGGAAGAGCAGTTATGGGGTGCTCAAATATGCAGCACACCGCTGCTGCAAGCCCGCCGCAGAGCAGGACCCCAGTCCCAAAGAGTTGCGCTGCATGTATTACATCAGGCGGCACAAGTGGATTCTCGATCCGCAACTTAACACAAGTGGAGTTCTTATCTGCCACACAGAGGCAGTCCCACAATTCGGAGTCTCTAGTCAGACTCACCCAGTCCTGATCCTCGTCGCAGTAGCTGATGGTGAAGTTGGCCATGCGGAGCCTGCTGCTCACCTCCGTCCTGAGGAGACCATAGTTGAGACTGCTGTGATGCACGCTGAAGCGGACAATCTTTTCTCCCATCCTAGCCTTCACGCTGATAAATCCTGATTTGCAAAGCTTCTCCAGCGAGCATGTGTGCGGAGCTTGGCAGCCAGCGCCCGAGCCTTTCATAATACCCTAAGATTCTTAAGTGGAGAGTAAATAAATACTCTCGCTCCCTTTTAAGGAAAAGTTTATTCTGATCACAATTACACCTTGCCGGGGCAGCGGCGGGGCTCACTCTCGCCCAACCAGCGCCACCATTGGTTGTGGCGCACAACCGATCTCTCAAAACACTGGAAATTTAAGAAAGCTGATCCCTGATTTTACGTGGAAAGATAAAAAGATTTGCGTAAGAATGCAAGCTCAAACGAAACGTTGTTTGGACCGCAATGCTAAGGGCATTTGCCGAGAGCCCGCATTTGAGAGAAGCGAGAGAAGTCTTTAAAAGGCCCTACCATCACTCACATTTCATCAATCGTGCTCCAAATATCAGAGGCGTCTTGAGTGTGAAGACATCTTCCTCCTCCTCTCTGGATACTTATACACCTCCAACTGACTCTCCAGCTATATCCAAGTGCATGCATTGCCAATGTGGGAACTAGAGGGGGGGAAAAAGAAAAACGACCTCACCTGCCTTCACCCTGAGCTTGGTTACACACATTTGCTCTGGAAATGCCTGTTCGAATTGCCTGCACCATTACAAGATGCATAGATCCAAAATAAAAGTGGGTTGAGCTCAGGAATCGTGATTTTGGATGAAGATTTTGGTGCTTCTTGCATGCTCTCTACTGCCATTCTTTCCCTTGGACTCGATGGTTTGTAGAGTCAACTTTTAATCATTGGTTTATGGTTCTAGCTGCGTTCGATTGCCCTCGTCGCCTGTGGCGCTGCGGGGCGATGGACGATAGAAGGAGGGATATGCTGATTGCTCGGGATGCAGGAAGTCACTTGTGCGAGAGACAGTGACGAGCCCTCTGAGCAAGGAGGGTGCCAGCGCAGGTAGGCTAAGCAGGTGGTCGATTGCTCAAGCAAGTTCTTTTGGAAGTTTTCAAGGAATTGGAACGCCAAAACGAGTGTGATGTCGCACTGAAGGTAAATTGATTGATCATTCTCTTCTATGTTTCATGTTCGTTTGGATTACCTCGGATTTTTGAGGCGATTCAAAGAGAAGAATGGTTTCGGCCGCTTGAAGTTGGGGGAACCGTGAAGCGCGATGGAATGTGGTCGCTCAGACTTCCAAAAGGCGAGACACAGTAAGTGCCGACTGTTGCCGGGATAGGGGCACCATCCAAAAATCCACAATAGAGGAACATGAATCCGGTGTGGAATTATACCAGCAAGCAAAGAGTTGCCGAGGAGCAAAGTGAGAGCCTTGCTCCATTCTTTGAATAGTTAGGAATATACTTAGAATAAAATTTATATGTTTATTTATCTATTGGTAATTTATAAATATAATTGTTATTTTGTTTAGTGATCAATGTGTAATTTAATTAATAGTTCTCATATTTTTGCTAAGTTGATATAAAGTATTCTAATCATAACAACAAAGAATGAATGTCTTTATGATTCATCTTTTTCTTTTTTTTCTTCTTTTATCAAGCTGAAGAAAAAAGAACACTCCCAAGGGAGGGAAGAAAAGGGGAAATTTGAGGTAATTCCAAACAAAAAATTATAATATATATTTTAACTTGTAAAGTATAGTGAAAATTCCAAATTAAATTTTACTTGACCGTATTATACACTATAATAAACTCTCAGCATTATATACTATATGGTAAATTATCATATAATAACCATGGAACAAAACCTAGCTTTTTGTGTTGAGTTTTAGACCACTAAACTAAGGGACGGAATTAAACTCCTCCATTTACAAGAAATTTATCAAAAATGGATGGTATTTCAGAGTCCTAGCAGCTTGGGAGGCGAAATAAATTATCTTGGACAAGAGCATAAAGACAAGAGATTGTCTTGTGGAACCTTTCATGAGGTACACTCGTCAAGAGGTGGAGGATCTAACAAAGTTGTTGGAATCATCAAACGAAACTACATCTACTTTCCAAAACACGACCAGTGGTTCATAGTTTTCAGATCAAGTCGAGTACCACATCTCCTGTGACATTTCTCTCGAGTTCATCCTGGCAGCTTTCTCTGTCAAGTCGTGCAACCTGGACAAAACTCTAGGAAAGTTCCCGGACAAAGCGGAAGAACTAGCCATACATTCCATGAAGATCATTGCGGAGCATGTTGAGGCTGTGTGTCCTCCGGCGTGCACTACAACATAGTTTCCGACAGTCATGGCTTCTCTGACCTGGGTAAGATTTTCTCAAATGCAATTCCTCGTACAACTTGGTTCTTAGAGTTGTCAGCTATTTGACGTAGTTGGCTCTGATGCAACCGTTGACACCTATGGAGAGATGTTCCGAGAGACGGCACACAATTTGTATCCAGGCTTGATCAGTTTCTATCGACTGGATGACTTTTCGACATGGTTGAAAAGTTGTCAATCTTCAAACACAACTTTGGAGCATCCAGTCAAAACGTTGCTAACTTCGAATGCGGAGACTGCCCGGAGAGCTCTCATGTGCTTGTTTGGAAGCGATGAGTCGTCTATCACAAGACACATCAAAGAGGATCTAGAGACACGGAATCTCTATCGTGGCTTCTCCAGATTTATGTTGGAGGATTTGTACGACCACGAGCCTTGCAAGGCGCTGCCAACGAAGTCTGCAAAGAAGAAGCTATGCAGCAAAGTTGGCTTTTTGATGATCCAGAGGAACCGCGCATACTCGGCAATGGTAGAGTGGTTCCCCTCCAACTACGTATCTCAATCCACCCGTAAGTTGACGAAAAGAGACGATCACCTAGGCCTTACAGCAAGAAAAAAAAATCTGTTTTTTCAGGCATCCCAACAAAGGTGTCAATTTGATCCACCCCTGGTGGCGGCGCAGCGGTCATCCGAGGAGAAGAACTTCCACACTCCAACGCCATGGCACAACGCAGTTGTGGAGCTGGCCAATGGCAAGTTTGTGCTGCTGCATTCCAGAGTGATCCATAGAAGCGGCGAGCTTACGGGCGAGGAGCTCAAGATAAGCGAGGAGACCAAGCCATTACAAACAGGTCAAGTCAATGCGATCGGCTATCCGATTTTGTGCCAGGGCCGAGGAATTGGGAAGGAGGAGGAGGCCAAGAAGCGGGGCGGCAGCAGCTTTGAGCAGGCGCGCGTGTGGTCATTTGATGTGCCGGGCGAGCAACAGGTATGGGATCAAACACTGGAGGAGCTGCCTCCTTGCAAGCACCCCATGGAGATGACAGCCGAGATCACCACCATGAGGAAGAGGAGCTCCATCTGGCATTACTGTTTCATGGCCTCCTCCCGGCCTTCCTCGAGGACGACATTCTTCTCCGGCTGCCCGCGCCCTCGCTCATGAACGCCAGGATGGTGTCGAGGGCCTGGAATGCCAGGCTGAGCAGCCCGGAGCTTCTCGCTAGGCACCGCGACCACCACCACTCTGGCATTTTGTCTCTGCGACTCCTCTAATCAGCTCCGAAAGCCCCGGCTGGCGATCGCGCACGGGCCTCCCATGAGCACCAAGTTCTCGCTGCTCCCGCTCCATGGCTACTGCCCGCAAGACTACAACCTCGAGTATTGTGCTGCTCCACATCCTGGACCGATCTTGTTCTGCTTCTCGTATGGCTGCTGCAGCTCACGCTACCTGGTTGCCAATCCACTGTCGGGTCGCTACACCCAAGTCCATACTCTCATCGAAACCTGCGTAAAGGATTTCAAAACCAAGCTTTCAAGCTTGGTTTTCCTTGCACTCTGGCTGCTTCAAGCTTGTCTTGGTCAGGTGGCTCACCGCCTGGATCTATGATTCCACAACCGACTCGTGGGCCGCGAGAAGCAGCTGCGTCCCTCAACTCTGCGTAGATCGATATTTTGCGTGGGAGAAAGGTGGCGGGGACGTGTCGTATTCGTTCGACTGGGTGTCGGAGCAGCTACCGCGTGCGAGAGGACTCGTGGTCGTACTGGTGGCTTAATGGCGGCGCCGCTTCTTCGCAGACAGCCAAGCCAGTGCACTGCGGAGGGCAGCTGCTGATTGTGACCGGGGCGGGGACGCAAGTGTGCGGGATCAGGCACAGATCTGTGGTGCAGGATAGTGAGACGCTGGAGGTTGACTTGGTGCTCGAGAGTGAGATGCTATCTATGCAGGAGCAACAGCGTGCCGATCGCGATGGCTGGTTTCTATGCTGCACCGACGGGGTTAATACAGTGTGGGTATCTAAGCTGCTGATGAGCTATGAATTAAGCTCTAAGAGTTGGAGGTGGGATCCAAGTGCTGCGTTTGGAGACGGCGAGCTTAAAATCCAAACCAGGAGCATGGTTGAAGCATGGGTCTGATGCAACTTTGCTTTCTCTCTCTTTATTTAGCTAGCGGATCATGGTCGAAAGGGATGCAAGCTTAACTTACTTTCAAGCTGTTCTTAACAAAAGTTCTCATTTTGTATGATTCTCAAGAAGAATTGGATCGTCTTCTGGAGACAAAGCTAGATGCTCGAGAACGCGAAGTTATCCGAAAACTCTTTGGCCTCCGACCGGACACGATTTTCTCATAGCTAAACTTCGAGTTTCCTGGCGCTGGCATGAAACTCTTGATTTTTGGGCTGCGCCGAGAACATCAATAATTCGAGTTCCTTGATGACTGCTTTGAAACAAAACCAGTACTGGTCCTGCACCAGCATGAAATTCAAACAAGAGCTGCTAAAGCAAAGTCAAACTTACATGTGTCTCGACCAATCCACGCCGCTGTTCTCTTAGACGAGCCACAGTCTCGGAAATATTCACCACGCTAAGGTTTCCACCAAGAATGCATCTCAGTACGTGATCGATTGTGATAAAGGTTCCAGCACGGCCAATCCCAGCCCTGTCAAAAAGTCACTCTTGTAAGAAAAAGGAAAAAGGCAAAAGGAAGGAAGAAGTCCAACCTGCAATGGACAAAGTAGGAACAGTCTGAAGGGAGCCTGTAGAGCGCAGCAAACATCTCTTGAATCGGTTCTATCCTTTTGGGGACGCCAAAGTCTGACCACGAGTATTGGAAGTGCTCAAGCGTGAAAGGCTGATAGCCTTGGCATTCCACTCCGAGAATTCGTTTCGTGACTTCGTTGCTGCTGCGCGAGGAGCTCCGGTTCGTTACTGTGATTCTACCATACACCTGCGATTCTCCTGTTCTCAGTGGGAAGTATTCGCTACCCATGTCCTGCGCAAAGTTCTCAGTTGAAACTATACACTATGAAACTGGAACGTGCCTGTGTGAGCTTGACGACTGCTCGGCATTTGCACTGCACGACCATCTCCCAGAAATGGAGTGGTGAATCTGGTTCTCCCCCGCAGATGGCATTCGGAGTGATGAAATTCGCGTTGACAAACTCGGAGCTGCCTTGCAGCACCACCCTGGTGCCGCTGCGGCAATATGGGTGATCACTCGTGGAAGCATGGAGCATTTCATTAGCATGGGCGGTGACGAGCTCCTCTGGAAAGGAAGAACGATCGATAAGAGTTCTCATTATAATCCAAAGACTTACGGTATTCATTCTTGGCTTGCTGGTATGCCTTGTTCTTGAGAGGGACGCACGCTTGGCGACACCATTCCCGCTGCTCAGGCCTCAACCTCAGCTCCATTGCCAGGGTTTACCCTTCCCCAACATTGCCCTTATATACACGGCGTTACCTATCCACGTAGATTCTCAAAGTACCATGGAGCTGCCCTTTTGGAGTACATGCAACTAAGCTTTCTTGCTATGGTTTCGAGGGCTCTAGTATCTAATAGTTTAGCACGTCGATCTCGTGAGCTATTTATAATTGCGAATGATCTTTTGATCCGAAAATCACGGTGCGTTCTTATTCTAACTGTGGTCCAGCCTCGTGAACGGCGAGGCCATCCAACGGCCCATAATAAAGGCCGCATTTTTGGACCCGTATGAAGTATGTTTATCCCATCCAGCAGCTATGGAGCTAGCACTAGGGATTATTAGCAGCCCATCCGCGGCAGCTATGGCGTCTCGCGCTATCGTCTCCAGCTTCACTCGCCTTGGATCCATCCCGCTCGGCCGTCTCTCGTCGAGATCAGGTAACCATTGTGAATCGCTGCTAGATCGAGGAACCTGAGCTTTTGTGCATGTGAATTTAGGTCGAGGAGGCGCGATCCGGAGCTTTGCCGTAGCTGCGGCGGAAGCACCCGTGAAGCCATCGTACGAAGTCCAGCATTCTAAACTCTTTATCGATGGGGAGTTTGTGGACGCTGCCTCTGGTAAGTCTTCCTCTCTGTTTTTTTTTTTTTCTGCAAAGAGACTCAATCGGAGCTTGTCCAGGCGAGACATTCCCGACTGTGGATCCTCGAACCGAGGAAGTCCTTGCCGATGTTGCCAAGGCGGACGTGGAAGATATCAATCGGGCTGTGAAAGCCGCTCGCAAGGCTTTTGATCACGGTCCCTGGCCAAGAATGACGGCTTATGTAAGTTCCTCGTTCCCCTGTTTGTAGAGATGGCGGTTCATGGTTGGCTTTGAGCATTTTTTCTCTTACCATGACATCGTATCGTAGGAAAGATCGAAGATCTTGCTGAAGTATGCCGACCTCCTTGAGAAGCACAACGATGAGCTGGCAACGCTGGATTCTTTGGACAGTGGAAAGCTTTACTCGCAGTCGCAAGGAGTTGAGATTCCTCACTTTGTGACGAGGCTCTTTCGCTACTATGCAGGTAGAGAAAGCTTTTCCCGATGAATGCTTGGTGGTTAAAACTCTCGATCTTGACAGGATGGGCGGATAAAATCCATGGTAAAACACTGCCGGCTGACGGACCACATCAGGTGCTTACATTTCACGAGCCAATTGGTGTAGTCGGCCAGATCATTCCGTGGAACTTTCCCATGGTGATGTTTGCCTGGAAAGTGGCTCCTGCTCTCGCCTGTGGTAATACCATCGTCCTCAAGACCGCCGAACAGACACCGCTCTCGGCCTGTCTCGCAGCAAAACTTGCAGTCGAGGTACTCGTCATGAGCTCTTGGAGATTTTCTTCTTTTTGTTTCTTCATATCAATGGCTGTTCCTTGAAAGGCTGGCTTACCACCGGGAGTTCTTAACGTCGTTTCGGGCTTTGGGGAAACTGCAGGTGCCGCAATCTCGAGCCACATGGACATAGACAAGGTGAGAGCTGGTTAAGCTTGAAGGGTACGTAGTAATCTGTTTTTCTTGCGTGAAGGTTGCTTTCACTGGTTCTACTGAGACCGGCAAGCTCGTAATGCAAGCAGCCGCTAGAAGCAACTTGAAGCCAGTTACTTTGGAATTGGGCGGAAAGTCTCCTTTCATCATCATGCCGGATGCGGATATTGACCAAGCTGTGGAGCTCTCTCACTTTGCTTTGTTCTTCAACCAGGTAAGTGTCCTCTGGTTGATACGAAACAGGCTTTAGCTCCAAGTTTCAACTCAGGGACAATGCTGCTGTGCGGGATCAAGAACGTTCGTTCACGAGAGCATTTATGACGAGTACATTGAGAAGGCGAAAGCTCGTGCATTGAAGCGCGTTGTTGGCGATCCGTTCAAGAGCGGGGTGGAGCAAGGGCCTCAGGTCTGTTTGGTTTCGATAGTGAGTTCTAACTTTCGCTTGTATCTTCTTTATCAGGTTGACAAAGCTCAGTTTGAGAAGATCCTGAGCTACATTGACGTAGGAAGACATGAGGGAGCAAATCTGGTCACTGGCGGCACTCGTATCGGAAACAAAGGATACTACATCCAGCCAACAATCTTCAGTGATGTGAAGGTGAGCCTCTGCTTATTTTCTGTCCTTGGCTAGACGCTCTCTCATTCATGATCATCAGGACGACATGGCGATATCGAGAGACGAGATCTTTGGCCCCGTCCAGGCCGTGACAAAGTTCAGGTATGAACGTAGGAAGTAGTGTAGCTTCACGAACTAAAAATCGGGCGCTTCAGGACCGTGCAAGAAGCCATCGAGAGAGCGAACAACACGACGTATGGCTTAGCCGCGGGAGTGTTCACAAAGGACATCGACACGGCCAACACGTTCAGCCGTGCACTGCGAGTGGGATCCGTGTGGATCAATTGCTACGACGTGTTTGATGCGGCGATTCCCTTTGGCGGCTATAAGATGAGCGGGCAAGGACGAGAGAAGGGCGAGTACGTGCTGCACAACTACACGCAAGTCAAGGCAGTGGTAACGCCGCTCAGGAATCCCGCGTGGCTCTGAAGCTTTCGTCGTTCGAAATATCGATTACTAGAACAAGAAATATTCGGAGTAGTTAGTTTAATTTAGAAATAACACTCTTAATATAATCAAGGAATAATATACTTAAAAACAATATAAATGAATTTTTAAATGGGATAAGTTTTTTTTTTCATTTTATAAACTTTAACAGACTAAAATATGTAGTTTCAAAATTTTAATGAAATAAATTACCGTAATATCTAAAAACTTCTCTCAACCTTAAAGTTTGGTTTTTATTTTGAAAGAAAATATTAATTATCTATTTTAATATGGAGAGAACAGCAAAAAACTTATAATGGAATTAATAAATTTTAATCTTATTTATTAGTAAATTAATTGTTATATTTAAAGATTTTGTGTTTTTATCGTAGTTAATGCTAAATACTAAAAAATTATTTTTAATACAATTCAATTTGAATATATGACATTTAACAGGAAAATGGCGGGAAGTTGCCCTAAAAGGGTAATATGGCGCTCGAGGAAGACAGCCCGAGCTCTGTGTTTGCTACGCCGGGGATCAACATCGCCAAGGAAGGAGCGCTCACTCAAGAATTCTCCTTGTAAGTCTTCTCGCCATTGCGTTCTCACTTCTCCATCGGCGCGTGCTGTTGTCCAGCATCCAGGAGCTCATCTGGTCGGCGCCATACAGGAATCCTTTCCCAAGATGCAGCGATAGGTTTGCTCTTTCCTTCTCTTCGATCTGGTGGAGATTTTACCGATCGCAGAGATTTTGGCAGGGTAATATGGGGTCTCAAGGCCGTCAAGAGCGTTCCTGACCAGGAATCGTGCGTACAATCAGATGCGTTGATGCTCATCGATCTGAGGAGGACTCTTTGCAATCTTCTCAGAACTTCTGGTCGTGGTAAGCAAAAACCTTCCCATGGTTTTTCATATGCTTTTTTTTCCTTCTTCCTAGATGAAGCACATCTGATCAAGGTGGAAAACGATCTCGACAACGTTTTGATGCAGCACATAGCCAGCAGCTGGTAACAAAGTGAACTTCGAGCTTTCTCTGTGACTGATTTGGATCTCTAGGAAGGATGACGCGCATCTACAGTCCCTCGATCGAGACCTCTTGATGGCTGATATCAAAGAGTGCCTGCACCCCATCACCTTTTCCAGGCCCGAATCGGACGCAAGTTCTGTGACTCTGGATGCAAATCCTCCGCAGAAAAATCTCGTCAAGGTTGAACCATCACCAGCAGCGGAGGAACGAGAAGAAACTGTACCACTTCTCTTTGAGAGCGGAGCAATTCCCGCAACAAACTCAAGCGACGAGGCTGAGGAACTTCTGGATGTTGAGATGACCATGACGGCAAGGATGTGCCGAGAACAAGGAGCACCATCGTGGCGCGTAGTGTTTGGTCTCATCAATCATAGCTCCTTCAAGATTGACGTGGATTCTCTGTCCTTCTGGCCCCGGGACCGAATTTCAGACATGACAACGGTGAAGTGGACAAAGGGAGAAGTATCACTGAACGAGAAGCCTGCTTTCATCTGCTACAGCATCAAGAGGCTTTCAGATGGACAAACGGATTCTCCCCACTTTTGCTTTAGCTGGAGCTACAAGTAAGAGAATTCGAAGTTACTCACGAGTTGCTTGTCTGATTCAAAATCTTTACAGGAAATCATCCAAGCATGGCAAGCGAACGAGACTGGAGGTGAGTAGAAAGAAAATATTCAGTCAGAAAAGCATCGAAAGTATTTCGATTTCAGGCGGACGAAGTCTGTGTCTGTCCAATGGGGATGACAAACTCGGATGAATCAGAAGACAGGCTCATCGGAAAGCGCAGAAACCTGTTGAGCTGAACAAGGTTCGTGTTTTTTCAATTTCTAACGTTTCACAGGTACACCTGAGTTTTACTATCTACAGTTTATAATGACTGTTCTAGGAATTAGTAGCAGCTTCCCGCTGGGCCGCTTCGTCCAGATCAGCTAACCATTTTCGTGCGTGTGAGACTCTTTCAATCTGTTAATAGATTTCGATCAAGGTCCCTGAACACAGCTTATGTAAGTTTTTCGTTCCTGACCTCGTAGGAAAGATCGAAGATCTTACTGAGAAATACTTGCTATAGACGGTGGAAAGTTCATTGTGTCTTTCGCTACTATGCAGCTATCTGAATGAATGAATGCTTGATGGTAATAACTTACAGGACGGGCTGACACATGACGTTTGCCTGAAAAGTGCTTACCATCGTCCTCAAAACCGCCGAATTGTTGCCTGTCTACTTGCAATGAGGATTTCTGTTTGGATGGCTATTGTTTGAAGAAAGGCTGTTTTACCACCTGAAGTTCTTACCGCCGTCTACAGCGTGGATACAGACAAGGTAAGAGCTTTTAAAGCTTGACAACTACGTTATAATTTTGTTTTTCTCCCGTGAAGGTTGCTCACTGAAACTGGCAGACTGGTAATTTGCAAGCAGCAGCCTGAAGCAACCTGAAGGACAGTTTCCTTCCATCATGATGAATACTGACCATGCGGTGGAGGTCTCTCGCTTTGCTTCGTCCAATCAGCTAAGCTTTCTGCCTAACATCTAGCTCCAAGTCTCAACTCGGGGACAATGGATCAAGATCATGAGCGTTTGTTCCTCGACAGCATTTTGACGAGTACATTAAGAAAGCGAAGGCTCGTGCCTTGTTGGAAATCCATCCAACAGCAGGAACCTCAGGTCTGTTTCTTAAACTTCCTTTTTCTATCACCCAGTTTGACAAGATCCTGAGCTAAAGACAAGAGGAAGCACTGGTGCCGCCCCGGAAACAAAGGATAGTATACAATTTTCAGTGATGTGAAGGTGAGCCTCTGCTTATTGGCTAGACGCTCTTCCATTCATGATGTTGCGTGAATGCTTCAGAACAACAGGGCGATATCAAGAGACGAGATCTTTGGACCAGTTGGTAACAAAATTCAGGTATGCACGTTGTAACTTTACAAACTAGAAGTCTAAAACTCTGGCGCTCCGTTGATCGCAGGACCGTGCAAGAAGCCACGGAGAGAACGAACAACACCAAGTATGTCTTGGCCGAGGTGTGCGGTGTCTTCACAAAGGACATCGACACGGCCAACTGGGATCCGTGCGGATCAAGTCCAAAGATGAGCGGGCAAGGACGAGAGAAGGGCGAGTACGTCCTCCACAACTACACGCAAGTCAAGGCAGTGGTAACGGCGCTCAGGAATCCCGCATGACTCTGAGGCCCCGGCCGGGAGGAAGCTTAAATCATCGTCCTTGGAGGATGGATTGCGAATCAAAACTAGACATTTTGTGTGCTATGAAGAATTTGTTTATTTGGTGGCACATGTTCTTGGCGTGGAAGGGGGTCACAAGCTGCGTGTGAAGAGCCTCCCTTTCTTGCTTGTGCAAGGAGAAGTGAGGCTTTCTTGCCATGGGAGCTAATCTGGCTGTCGGTGTGCATGGAAGAGGAGAGAGAGAAAGAGGTATACATATACAAAGTGTTTATAAAACTTAGAAATCAAACTCCTCAGACTTTTTGATTGCGTCAAGGAAATCCTATCCAATCCAATCCAAATTCCTAGCAGCAAAAACAAAAGTTGGCGAGTTGCAAACATATACTTTTATTGATGAAAAGTAGTCTCAAGGTACACATTGGCATCTAGTAGTTAAATGGGGAAACTGTTCTTCTCCTCAAATTCCACGTGCATTTTCTAAATACGTAGAGCTGGTTTGTCGGCCATTGCTTGCATGCAATACGTACGCTGGGAAAATATCAATATCCTGCGATGCCTGTAACTTTCTTGACCCGGCGGACTTTTTTCTGCTACTCTAACCAAGGAGAATAAGAAGAAGATCCCAGGCCATCCCATCCCAAAGTTCTATAAGGTATAAGTTTCTAGAGATGCTGTTAGCGAGGAGCTTAACTGTCCTGTTCAAAGTCCACCAGCACACAATGGAGCGAACGTGACGGAAAGATTGCTTGAGACGAGCCATGTATAAAGGTGACGACAAGGATTAGTTTATGCTGCTTGTGTCGGTTTTCATGGCCACAAAAATGCTGCTTTGTCTACCAGGGAGACATGTAAAGTGTTTTGATTAGTATAATATGATATGCGCTTTGGCCGCACATAGCACTAGAAAGCGAAACCCATTTTTGTTCGTATGTGGTGCTCGTTCAGAGTTTTTTCTTTGGCGTGATCTCACCTTATTCTCCAAGTCAATCAAGGCCCTGCAACTTCACTAAAGGACAGTAGTGGCTCCTAAATACTTTGGGAGCAAAGATAGATAAATAGTGAAGAAAAGAAAACTGCTCTAGATTTGGCCTTTGAGTGGTTTTTTTCTGTTTTCTTTGTTCTTGTAGTTGGTGCAAGCAATTTCCCCCTCTTATTCATCAGAGGAGCAGCAGCAGACAGGCACAGGGCGCTGCTGCACCTTCACACAAAAAGACTGTTGCCACTGTCTGTCTCTGTGCATCTGGTGCTGATGTGGATGCTCCAATGTAAGACACATCAACCACAGCTTACAGGGAATTGGATGCAATCTCTGCCATATCAAGTCGATACATATTTCACAGGTATAAGATCGCTGTTCTTCGCCCTGGGATCCTATACGTCTACTCTACAGTATAGGGGCTTCCAAATTGAAGAGAGAGGCGCCAAGGCAATGAGCTGCCATGCAAGGAAATAGAAAGATAAAAGGAAGAAAGAGGGGAAAAAAGGGGGGGAATAATTGTCTGTACAGAGGAAGCTGTACAGTTTGTTTGTTTGCAAACTAAATCTCTTCTCTCCATATACACAATGCAATGTAACTTTGGGGGTGCTTTCTGGTGGCTTTGCTTGGCCCTTTGAAGCTTGAAGCCTACTAACTTAAGTTTGCAAATAATAATCAATACAAACAAACCAAAGCTGCTGCTGTGCAAATTGATGTTTGATATATTGTTGTGCAGCAGCAACATCTGGGCTGAGAGATGCATGCAGGGTCAGGGAATCCCTCACCTCACTGATCTTCACTGCTCATATGTGGGAGACATCATGCTCATTGCAAGTTTTGAAAGCTGTCTGCAAATGTGGCTTTGTCTTAACCTCCATGATCCAACACTCAACCACATGGAGTGGAGTTGATTTCTCAAGGGAAAGATAAGCAAGCAAAGTTGAAAGTGAAAGAAAAAACCTTTCCCCAACTTCATCCATTGTCCCAGTTACAATCATCTCAGCATTGCAGCAAAAGTGGCGATAGGCCCTCTTGTCCCTGCGAGAGCTTGGCTGGTCTATGAAGGCTATGGGTGCACAAACACACAATTGATGCTTGCATGCAACAGCAAAGGATGGAACAGCTCCACAAAATACCAAACCAAAGTCTTGAGTTTAGCCCATAGCACAAGGTAGTTCTTCACTGATTGATGGCTCAATTGATTTGCATTGCTTCCTCTTTCACGTGCAATGATAGGGGCATTTGATGTGTGTGTATGTTTGGTGGCTCACGGCCACTGCAAGCTTTTGCTCTACCTTTCTTGAGAAAAAAGAAAGAAGAAAAAAGATAGTTTTATTTTAATCCAATATTCTTCAGCTTTTAGCCATGTCAACCCCGAGTGGAGGCCGAGGAGGAGAACTAAAAACTTGTTTGGAAGGGTGGGAGGAGACATGAAAATGTGCCCCCAGGAGAGCACCTCTTGTGACTTTGCATTCTTGGGAAGATGAGCGAGCACAGCTGTCGCAGGTAAGCTCTCTAGGCGCAGCGCAAAAGTTCTTCTCTTTCTCCTACTGCTCGGATCTCCGCAAAATTTCGAGCCCCCGAAAAGCAAAAAAGGCAGCAGCGATCTCGAGAGCTTTCAGCACGACACCAGCTCGCCGCTCAATGGCGAAGCTCCGCTTCAAGCTGTCGTCGTCGCAGCGTCACAGCAAGAGCACCAAGCTGCACGGTAAGATGGCAGCCAGCCGTGCCTCTTCTCCTCCCTCCCAGCAGCGGCAGCAGCAGCAAGATCAAGGCCTTCCTCGAATTCCTTACATTCGCTGCGGATTCCTCCAAGGCAAGCCACCAAAGGTACTTCCCACCAGTACCGACGAGCAGCACAAGCTGCCCCAGTCCCCCGTCAACAGGAAAGCTGCGGACATCACATTCCCTGCCCGGCCTGGAGCCTCTGTTCCCGTTACTCCTCTTCCAAAGAAGTGGCTCACACTCGGCTGTGATCCTTGCAAGCAGCACACGAGCCTGATGCACGAAGATTACAAGCTTTCGGTTGCTGCTATCCACCGTCCGGAACTGTATGACAATGCTGGTAGCCGGGTGCGGCAAAGAAGGCGAAAGCATCGATCGAAGCTCGGCACTTCCTCGTCTTCTGTCACGCCTGTTACTTGTTCACCCGTTGCCGACGAAGCTCGATTCCCAGCCTCTTCTTCCTCTCCAGCAGCAGTGCACAACCGAGAAGACTGGCAGCCGGAGATGCGCTGGAAGGTGGTGGCCAGATCTGAGAACAAAGTAGTTCAGAGACAGGTTGTCCTCCAGAAGAAGCTATCCGTCTCGTCGTCGCTCAAGCAGCAGCAGCCGCAGCAGCAGGAATCCAAGTTGAAGAAGATGATGATGAGTGACGCCGGTTTTGCAACACTGGCCGAAAGTCCCATAGCAAACTTCAAGCCCGGAACAGAAGAAGCCATGTACAAACTGATGACCACGTCTCCCGACCAGAGCATGGAGAACGACACCTCTTACGCCTGGGAAAAGGATCTGTCGCCGTTCGCAAGCGAGAGTAGCATCTTCAACTCATTCGACTCTCCCAACAATCTCAACAGGTCCGCTGGCAACAGGATTTGTGTCTCTCCGCAGCACAGGAAAACTCTTATGTCCTCGAGGTGCCTCGGCAGTAACAGCAGCGGCAGTAGCAGTGGTAGCGGCGTCTTCAAACTAGTGTCCCCTGGTAGTGAGCGAAGGCAGTCCCGGTTCCATTGGTCAGTATCACCACCACTGGCACCGGGTCAATTCGATGACCACCAAGCTTTTCACAACGATCCGGAAGCTTTATCTAAGGCATGGGAAAGGTCCCGGTTTTGTCTATCCGCTGATGAAGAGGCAGGTGAACAAGGCGTCCAGGCACATTACCGCACTGAGCTTGAGAGTCCACCAATCCACCTGAGCATTGAAGAACATGACACCAACAGGCTGAAAAGAACGGAGCTAAGTCAAGCATTTACCAGCAGAGTAATGGAGAGCTTTGCTGTCGAGAAAGCGTCGGTTAACCCTTACAGGGACTTCAGAGAATCCATGGTGGAGATGATCCTCAAAAAGGATCTCTTCCACTGCCGGGACCTTGAGGAGCTGCTCCGAACGTACTTGATGCTCAATAACGAGAAGTTTCACGATCTCATTATCCGGGTGTTCACCGATCTTTGGCACCAGCTCTACTCGAACAACAGCTCATAGTTCTTAACCAGCCGCCTGCCAACTTCTTGGCATGTACAAACGACGGATCAAAAAAATGTCATTTCTGGTTTATTGCTCTCGCTCGAATGAACTGCTGGGATAGTATAGTATCAGACCAGGAAAGAGAGCAGAAAAGATCAGGGTTTACTTGTAAAGCTCAAGTTGCCTTGAGACGGAGTATTTCCCAGACCGTTCTCCTTCTAAAGTATTCCATGTCCCCCTGTTTGTATCCAGTTTATACACAAGGACAATCAAAATCCATATCGAAAGTACCTGCGTGAAAGGGAGAGAGCTCCCACGACTGTAGAAGTCCGCATACTTGATCATGAACATGCCGCAATCACACCTGCAGCAGCAGAAACATAAACAAACGATTTGAGAGTGATGAAGCTTGCATACCCGTTTTCCTGACCGGGTATGTCCTCCGGATACTCTTTCCCCCACCCACTGACATCTATAGATTTTCCAAGCTTATCTTTCGCTTCATCCGCAATGTAATTGCTCTATAAAGAAACGCTTTAGAACGTGAAAGACGGGCATGGGTACTTACCAACACCTCCAACACATCTTCGTCAATCCCACTGAGAGAATCGAGATACTCAAACTTCTGGTCCCGAATGTTGATAATGGCCAGGCACCAGTGAATATCTTTGTGAATGGGAACAAAAATCTGCAAGAGGCAAATAAGCAAACGCATAAATAAAGGGAATAAATGCCACACCTTATCGCAATCAAGTAGGCTGTATCCTAGTTTCTTCTGTGTTGTCCAACGTCTAACTGCCTTATAGTCATATTTCTCCTTGTCTTTGAAGAGCTTAACGAGTAAACCAAATGTAAGTTTCTTTCTTTTCCAAGACTGGCTTACTTTGTTGTAGAAGAAAGTATTGAAGAAATGACACCGCAAAAATTTTTTGGGCTCTCGAATCTCCCTCTCCTTCAGCAATTCCATGTACAAATTGATCACCTGTTATTAAAGCAACTTGTAAACAGTGCTGAAGAAAACGAAAAAGTAGCAACATTACCTCGTCATTGAGCCAGGTGCCAGGGCGCAAACACTCCATGACAGCTCCAGTGATTTCAATATTTGATTGCTCATGCATCACGAGGACCTTTTGCCTGATGCACAGAGAGATTAATGCATTTAAGAAATAGAAAAACTAACGTGACTCGCACCTGCTTTTACTGTAAAGCGCACTTTCGACTGCCCTCTCTTCTTCATCCGACAGCCTCGTGAAGGCATCACTCTGCAATCACCCCGATATGAAATCGCTAGAATATAAAACTAGAAGACCAATCAAGCTTACCACGTCGGGCTTCTGCTGTTTCTTGAGAAGTTGACGCTTCTTCTTGTCTGACTCCTCCCACAACTTCCCTTTTGTGACGTGAAGTTCTTTGAGCTTGTTCGCCGTGAGTGTCGCCTCCCGATCAATTTGTTCTGCTGGACTTGACTTCGTGCCATTGTAAATCTCCAGCCATTTCGGAATCTGGGACGAACTACTAGAACCAGCTCCAGCACCATCACTAGTACTAGCACCACAGCCCATGGAAAACGTCGTAGGACCCTTCTGAAGATTACTGCTTGCCTTACTCGCGGGCGTCCCAGCCGCGACTCTCCTAGCGTAGTCCTCCACCTCCCGGTTCTTGGGTGTCGATCGAACCGTATAGTTTCGCTTCACCACATGATCGTTTCGCCATTCGTCGTCAATGGCTTTCAATCCCATTCGCTGGCTCACAATATCCCTCACAACATCCACCGTGATGAGCTTAATCATGCGCTTGTCCAGCCTCTCCAGCGTCGCCATGTCGCAATTTCGCTTGAAGAGCGACCTGGAAGGACGCAGGCCGTGCATGCTGAGGCTGCGCCTGCGGTATTCCATCTCGATCCCCAGCTGCCCTACTTCCAAGCAGCATGAATCACTCACAGGGCGACGGCGGCTCCTCCATTTCTCTCCACCGCGATCGCCATCGCCATCGCCAGCGCCAGCGCCACCGCCGGGACGAACGAAAATGCCCGGTACCCAGAACCCTAGCTTGATTTGAAAACGGCCAGGTTCGAATCCTGCAAGGGTGAAACGCATCGGCGCATATTCCTTGCGCGCGAGATTTGCGGGCGCGGGGGGCCATTTTGAATTTCAAATCTGGGTAACTGGCGCAAGAAAGCGCCTGTTGAATCCATTCTGGCTGCTCTTGCTATCTTGTTCGAGCCTTTGTTGGGCTCCATTTTCTCTTGGATTCGCGCCCATTTCACTCCAATGGAGGCACTCCAGCAGCAGCAGCGGCTTCGAGACGATCAGATGGGGAAAAAAGGGGCATCGTCTTCGGCCACGCTCAACCTGAGCAATTCGCCCAATTCCCAGCACCCAAAGTACGCGGTCATGGTCCGCGACGCCATCGTCTCCACCAAGCAGCGCAAGGGGGCTAGTGCGCTGAGCATTGCCAAGGCGATCCAGAGCAAGCACAAGGGCCAGCTCCCCGACAACTTCCGCAAGATGCTCACGCTCCAGCTCCGCAAGCTCGTCCGCTCCGGCCGGATCGTCAAGGACCAGTCCAAGTTCCGATGCACGCCCTGGTTCAAGAAGAATCCCCAAGCATCCCTCGTCAAGCAGACCGAGGAGCCGCAGCCATCTAGACGTCGCCGGCCAAGAACCAGAGCGCCATCAAGCCAGAAGAAGAGGACAAGATCTTGCGGCCCGAAGAAGCCCAGAAACACAAAGAGACCGCGACGATCACAATCGACTAGAAAGATCTCACCAGTGAAAAAATCAAACAAGAAGAAACTTAAGACGAGGAAGACAAAGAGGAGCAGTCAGCAAGAGCGGCGGTCCAGGTCGAGGGCGAGGGCGATGTCACGGTCAAAGTCAAGGTCAAAGTCGCGACGACCAGCGCTGGGGCGCAAGCGCAACAAAGCCGCCAAGAAGAAGCCGGCGGCAAAGAGGCACAGGAATATTCGCAAGCGCGGACGCTACTGATCACAGCAAGATTCCTCCGGTCCTCTTCTCTAGGACTGGAATTTTACAAATTGGAATAAAACGAAGCTATCGCCCATGGAAAAATCGCGATCGCACGGGAGAGTGTTTGACTGGGCCGAATAGTGTCGGTTGACTGGAAGGTGTAAACAAACAACCAACCAACCACCATTAAACAATCTTGAAAGTCAAAGGCTGTTTTTGTTGTTAGTTGGTGTTGGGTGGGCAAAACAAAAAGCCACAAGGAGAGAAAAAAGCGAGGCAAAACAACCAACTCCCTCACGCTTCTAGAGCTTTTTGACCCACGGTTGCGTTTTATCTCTGTGTGGGATAATTCCGTTTTTTTTTTTTTTTTTGTCACACCACCATGAGATCTATAGCTGCAAGGATTTCACTCAACTCAATCGATTGATCGAGAGATGTCTATACAAGTCGAGTACAAAATGTGGTGGTATCTTCTACTTTTCTCTCACTGTACACCACCATGATCTCATTGATGATCGCATCCATGCCTTCCTCCTGAGGAATCAAGCAAGAGTAGATTTTGTTAGCGTTTTCGCGATAGCTACGGGTACCTGTCCAGGAATTGTGGGACAAACTTGCGAGATCCATGAGCCGCTCAGTGCTAGTAGTCCCACTCCTTGAAACAAATAAAGAACATCTGTTGTGTGGAAAACGATGATGTTGTGAGCGATCGATCAAACTTTATGTTTGAACAAACCTTTCGTTTTTACAAGTCGTGTTGGTCGGGCTTGTCATGGATCTTGGCGCCGGTCGCCCACCACGGAATCCCGGAGCTACTCCTCGTCTCGAGCCGGGGAGGAGCGCTGCTCGCGGCGGGGCCGAGAAACTGTTCCCAGAAGCCATTGTTCATGCCAACACCCACGGCACCACTGTCGACGCTGGCATTCACCTCTCCCAGCAGCTTGAACGCGCTCGTCCCTCCAACATTGTCGGAGCTCCCGCTGGTTGCTAGCGAGCTCGTCGCATGATCCCGATCGGCGCCACCACCACCACCACCACCACCACCCCCGCCACCCTCGACGTCGAGTGACGTAGTGGCCATGCCATTGTCAAGATCCTTGGCTTCCAAGGACAGATCCAGCGGCGGTGTTGCTGGAACGTCGATCGGAGATCGATCGCTCACGTCCGTCACCACTGTAGCTCCCATGGACAGCCGCTCCTCGAGAGAGATTGGCAATGCCTGCATCTCCGTCAGCGTTGCTCGCGTCTGCCTCTCCGTCTCCTCGTCCTCGGGAAGAAGCTCGCGGACCAGGACCTCGAGCGGGACGACCTCGAGCTTGGACGCCAGGTCGGGCTTGCTGAAGAACTCGACCAGCCGGGCGCGAGTGGATTCGTTGGACGGATCGTAGCGCACGAGCTGTCCATCGAGCTCGACGTCGTCCCGGTCGTGATCGCACAGCTCCAACTTTCTTCGCTTGCCTGGTAGATACGCGCCGCCGCCGCTGCCACCTTCGACGCTGGCGTGTTGGTGGACGAGGCTGGAAAGGAATCCGGGGTTTTGGATCGCCTTGGCCATGAAGGAGATCATGTGTTGCTGCCTTTGCTCGGTTCCGTGGAGCCTTTGTCCCATCACCTGGAGGTCCCGCTCGGTTTGCTGCTGCTGCTGCCTCAATCGGACTAGCTCCAGCATGAGCACATTCTTGTCGCGGTTGAGCCTGTCAACTTCGCCTTCCAGTCCCAGCTTTCCAACCTCGGTGGATTGCCCCGGCTGGTGTTGCGAGTGGCCTTGGCTCGTCGGCTTCTTCCTGTGGATGTTCTTGAGGAGATGCCTCTCACCTCGACGAAATCCTTCGTTGGCGAACTCGCAGCGGTCGGGATCCACCTTGCGAAATCCCTGTAGAGCACAGTGCGCTGGTAAAGTCAGATAAAATCAAAGCTGGAAAAATGGAAGAATTGCGCAGGGGAGAGGAGAGAGAACTCACATAGGTGTTGAGCTGCCGGACGAAGCTGGAGAAGTTGTTGTGCTTGAAGTACTTGGGCAGCAAATCCCGCGAGAAATCCAGCGGGTTCCACACCACGAAGCTGTTGCCTTTGCCCGTCCACGAGACGATGGCATCCGAGTCCGGATCGTCGATCATATCATACGTTTTGGTGAGGAATGGGGGAGGAGCAGCGCTGGAGAGGGCGGCGTCCGGTTGCAATTGCTGGCCATTCTGCTGCTGGCTCGGGAGGATCATGGAGCTGGAGGACGAGGGCGAATTCATGGCACGCCGCTTGTTATCAGATCCCGTCGGTGACAGCGCTTGAGCATTGTGGACGTAGACCACCTCTACCATGGATTCTGGGCCGTGGGCGATTGTGATTCTTCTCTAGCTACCAACAATTACGCTCTAGCCTATAGGGAGGAGATCAAAATTAACGCAATGGCGATCCCGCGAGTGCCCACAGTTTGCTCTAACCTGGTCGCTCGCCGCCATAGCCACAAATCAAAGAAAAGAATGAAAGCCCTCTTTTTTTGGGTCTAAATGCACAGGTGTCCTTAACGCGGTTTAAAAGACTTTGCGTGCCGTCGACGATTCCCAGAATATGCGTATTTTCAAATTCTGGTCAAAATCGTGGCGTTGATTAAATGGGTGTGGGATCTCACGGGCATATTCTCCTCTCCATGGCTGACTAGGGTTCTTGGAGTCGAGGTAAGCTTCGGCCTGTTTTCGATCGAATTTCCAGCTGCTGGGTCTCTGATTGAAGGAGTATGCTCGAGGCATGGATTGATTCCGGCAATCTCATGGCTCGCGCGCTTCCTCCAAACGGTGGCGTCCTCTCCTCGTCGCGATTGCCAATCCCCAAGCAGCTGTTTGCGGCGCCCAGCATTCTTTTTACGAGGGCTTCGGTGAGATTTTCGTCCCCAAAATTCGTGGTTGCTGCCGCTCAACCACGAGGAGGAGACGACAAGAGCTCTGCCAGTAGCTCATCCTCATCGACAAGCCTATCGCCCAAGGACGAGTATAGCGAGAGCGTGAACGAGGAGCTCCTCTATTTCTTGTTCCAGCTCGACTTGGCGACGCGACTCCAGGTAAACAAAAATCAAACACTTGGAAAGTTTTCAAAGCGGTTGATTCTTGGCTGGTTTTTTCTCTTGTTCGCAGCGTGCCTTGAATCAAGACCACTATGATGCCGCTCAAGCCATTCGTGAGAAGATCAGCCAGGTGATGTTCTCCGTTTGTTACGTGGAAGCTCTAGATGGTAAAAAGCTACTAGGTTCACAGGTCGAGAAAGAGGTTTCCAAACTACGCGAGAAGAAAGCCGGCGCGGTTTCAGCCAAGAACGAAGCTCAAGACAAAGAGATCGCGCTGCTTCGTTTCAGGTGATATAGCTTAGTATCGTAAAGGACACTCTTTGCTAACTTGTTTGGGACGTGCAGGAGCGAGCTTTCCGCTTCCATAGAGAGAGAGGACTACGAAGGTGCCAGGCAGCTGAAAGATAAGATCTCCAAACTCGAGGTATTTGAGATGGATTCAGTTGTTTGTTTTCGTTTCTATTCTTTCATGTTCAGTCAGAATCGCTAGCAGCATCCGTAAGAGCTCTGGCTTACCAGAATGTGAAGTACGCATTTCGTCTTGGCCAGAAGGTCCGGCACAAGCTGTTTGGTGAGTCTTTGTTGACTTTTTCTGGTTTTGGCTGAGAGAGCTCGTTAAGCACAGGTTATAGAGGAGTTGTTTGCGGAATGGATCCAGTGTGCTGTGAGTCGGAGAAATGGTGCGACAGGGCCAGAGTCTACGATCAGCGAAAGAACCAGCCCTTTTACCAGGTTAATCTCCTTCACTCCTCCAAGGCCTCGAGTAAATGAGCTTATGAATGTCGGATCAACAGGTGCTTGTCGATGTTGAGAGCGAACCTCAGCAGGAAGCAGCATATGGTGCGGTTCCTGTTTTTGTTTTTTCTGAAGTTTGATAAGTAAAACTTGATGCAGTTGCGGAGGACAGCTTGGAAGCTCCTGCTGAACCCGACATGGTAAGAAAAACTCCCTTTTTATATGTTTTTTTCACATATGGTTCTCAGGAAGCTTTGGATCATCCATACATCTATTTCCTGTTCTTTGGAATGGATTCCGCTGGTGACTACATTCCAACAAAGCAGCTCCGGCAAAAGTACGATGTGGCAAGGCACGAGCAAACAAATGACGCGTAGCCTGCCTCGTGCTCGGCAAGAATATGAAGAAGAAAAGCAAGACCTTTTCGTTTTTAGCGCCTTTTCTTCTTCACGTCCTTGCTGCTCTTGGGGAGCTCGAAGGCCTCGAGCAGCTCCACATCGAAAAACAGAGTTGCGTTTGGAAGGATGAAGCAGCTTGGAGCAGTGGGCTTTGCTGGTGGATTGGAGCTCTTGCCGGGGTTGAAGTAGCTCTTAAGCAGCGTCAGGAGCGGCTTTCCTTTCTTGCACCCCACGCCTTCCTCGCCGAACGCCATGCTCGCTGGAATCTGCAACAATCTCCTACCACCTAAACAAGTCACAGGGAAACGTATGATCTCAGGAAAAACTCGAGAGAGTGCTCCACCTGGTTGCATGGGAGGTATGCCATTTCCTCCAAGAATTCCTCGATCCCATCCATCAATCACCTGAAGTTGTCAAAGCTAGAAAGGAAGTTTTCTCAAAAGGAAGGAGCAGTAGAATCAAACCTCTCCAACTCCAAGTCTGAATTCAAGCGGCCTGTTGAATGTGTAGCTGCTCTCAAACTGAGTTCCATCCTCACGCTTGCCTGTGTAGTGAACCTGCGCTCACTACTCAAGAAAATGAAAGAAAGAACGAAGAAGAAAACCAACCTTGACATAGCTGCCATTGACAACAGGATTTCCCACTCCAACTCTTGTGTCACAGAATCCAAGCCCTGAATCCAAAACCGTCAGCTTTGGCTCCTCCTCCGCAGCTACAGCCCAAGAACTCAAAAACGAGGGTGCTGAATTGCAGAAAATGGTAGCAAGCACCACCCTTGCTGCTGCTTCTCTTCGAAGAAATCTGGAACCATCCTCTCTACTGCAGCAAACACGAGTGCTTCTCGAGCTGCAAGTGTTGCTAGTGTTTGAACTAGAGTGTGCTGCCACTGCCACTGCTCGAAAATGGAGGCCACTTACCGCCATAGCCATACCTTGAACTGATAAAATAGGAGCTTTGCTTTCTCATTTTCAAAGGCAAGAGGATGGAGCGATAAGAAAGCCGGATACTTTGATTTTCATTCTGAAACTAAGCTTGCTTGACGGAAGCCCTGGCGAAGAACTCGGATATAACCGAGAGCGACATGCCTCTCAACAGCGGGTTCTCGTCCATGTTTCCGACCATTCCACCGTCCGACCGTTAGCCATTCCACTGTGGTGTCTTCTGCCAACCCTTAGCCTTTTAAAAGCTTTTATGGGATTTTCCTTGGATTTCGGGTGAAGAAATCTGGAATCATCCTCTCTACTGCAGCACACATGAGTGCTTAGTGTTGCTAGTGTGTGTTTGAACTAGAGTAGGCTGCAAGGCCACTTATCGCCATAACCATACCTCGAACTGATAAAACAGGAGCTTTGCGTTCTCATTTCAAAGGCAAGAGAGGATGGAGAAATAAGAAATCCAGTACTTTACTTTTTCAGAATTCTGAAACTAAGCTTGCTTGACGGAAGCCATGGCGAAGAACTCGGATATAACTTCGAGCGGCATGCCTTTGGTCTCTGGGACTTTAAGGTAGACAAAAACCCAGGAGCAAAGCACCACGAGCGAGAAGAGGCCGAAGATACCGCCCACGCCGATGGCCTGGAGCAGCGTGGGGAACAAGTTAGTGATGAGGATGTTGCACGTCCAAAACGCCGTCTGGCACAGCCCGATGCAAACGCCGCGGACTCGGGTCGGGAAGATCTCGGAGCAGATAATGTTTGGGATGGCTCCGAAGCCCATCACGAATGTGCAGATGTAGATGAGCACGCCACCGAAGGATCCCGCGGCCTGGACGACGCCTTGCGACAGCAGTAAGTTGGAGGTGGCGATGGTGATGAGAGCCACTAAAAGAATTGGCAGAGTCACCAGTAACAATTGCCTGTACAAGAGAAAGAGTGTTTGTATCAGCTAGAACAAAGCATGTAATAGCTTGACGCTACCTGCGTCCTGCTCGATCCATGATCTTCATCGCGAAGATGATACAAGGTAGCGTCAAGAGCGAGCTGAAAGTGCTGGCGAGGATGGAGGCCGAGTTTGTGCCGAGGCCGAGGCTGGTAAGTAACGCCGAGGCACCAGACTGTGACAAGATCTGTGGTACAAAAGCCTGAACCGCGTTGATGCCACTGAACTGGAAATGGAAGAAAAGGAAACCCGCTCGTCAGCGATGGATCGAAAACACTTACGTACCTGTTGTAGGACTTGCAAGAGAATGCCGACAGTGAGAGCTCTCCGGACGCCAATCTCGAGCAAGTCGGACCATGCAACGCCTTGGACGGCGGTCTCGGCGGGATGGACCATTGCTGGACCGACCGGATGCTCGTCCTCCATGTGTTTTGAGTATTGCGATGCCTGCGTGACCAGTGCTGCCGCTTGGATAGCTTCTATTTCCTCTCCGTGAGGCAAAGATATGGACGAAAATCCCTGCGGATGCTGCTGCTGTTGGTGTTGATCGGCTTGGTGCTGGAGCAAAAACACCCTCTTGAACTGTCCGTGATCGTCTGGATTGTTTTCCTGGCCTTCGGTTCCCGTCCACTGCCATGCAAGTTGCCACCCCCCGCCAATGCCTACGCTAGCTATGGATTCCGGGACGCTCGCGGCTATGCTGTACGCACTCTGCCTTCCATACATGCTCGACTCGTTCGCGTCCTTGCTGCCTCTCGGGAAGTTTATGTTTTGCCTGCTCGTGTTGTCGTGATAGTGGTGGTCCGCGAAACTCCCCTGGCTCGGCCTCGGATCACGAGGAGTTCCTGCGATGGACCACGGCGACGCATCAAACTTCCCGCTCCTGGCTGGGTTCAAGAGCGGCGTGCTCAGGTTCTCGTCCAGATTTCCGACCATTCCATCGTCCGACTGGTAGCCATTCCCCTGTGGTGTCTTCGGTCCCTCGTCTTGGTCCCAGTTGTCGTGCATGAGCTCAGACTGTGGCTCGGGGAGGTGGTCGTGAGTGCTCCGAAACGTTCCAAAGACCGCCGGAACAACAGGGAGGTGGTCGTGCGTGCTGTTGTGCATGCTTCCAAACAGCGTCACCACCGGATCCCTGAGCGACGAAACCATGCTCGCTCGCCGCGAGAGGAATCCACCACCACCCCCGGTTGCAGACGTAGCTATCCACGAAACGTTCCCTTCCTGCATCATCTTGGAGTTACCCCGGAAGCTCCCAAGCTTCAACGACGCTGTGGACCCCCCGAGCTCCACCGGCTTGAGTTGCCATTCTTCCAGCGTTGTCTCACCGATGTTCAAACCTTCTACTAGAAGCGCAAGCTCGGCTGAAAGCAAGACAAGAAACAAATCAATCAACCATCACAAAACAACACCGATATCTTCTACCTGTGACGTCTTTCGTGTTCCGCAGCCTCTGTAGCACTTTCTTAGCTTCCACCATCCGCCCTTTACTCACGAGCCATCTCGGAGACTCGGGTATGTAGAAGAGCGCGAGAGTGAAGTTCACCATAGCCGGGACAAAGAGCATTCCCAGCATGTATCTCCACATCGGGTGGTGACTTAGCGACATGAGGAAGACGAGAACGTAGGAAAGGAACTGGCCGGTTGATCCCATGAGCTGCGGGAACGTGAGAAGCTGGCCACGGTTCTCGGTGGGAGCAATCTCCGCAATGTACATGGGAGCGATGGTGGTGATCAGTCCGACCCCGGCACCGAGCAGCAGCCTGGCCAGGAGGAGCACGTAGATGTTTGGAGTCCAGGCCATGATACACGAGCTCGTCACGAAGATGATGGAGGAGATGAAGAGAATTTTCTGCCTGCCATATCTATCGGCTGCTGCTCCAGCACAAAGTGTGCTACACCATGCTCCCGCGAGGCTGGCGGCCACCACCAGGCCTTCCATGGTAGCGCTCAAATGTAGCTCGGGCTTGAAATACAAGAGAGCTCCTGCGAGAGAGGAAAAAAAGTACCAACCGATCATGGTTAGATCACATAGATCACAAAGAAGTTTTTATTTTCTTGCTACCTCCAATGGCTCCTGTGTCCCATCCTTGGAGCATGTTGACGACGGTGGCGGCGAGAGCCACCAGTGTCGCTGGCTGCATTGCGAGAGATTGGATCCAATCGTCGGTAGCTTGGTAGAGCAAATCGCGTGGAATTTTTCCAGAGCTTGGATGGATGGATCAATCTCCCCTGTACAGTTCCACGAGATCAAGAGAAAACCATTCCCGATTTTGGACGGATGGATGAAATTCACAAGCCAGAGTGAGGAGAAATCTGTGAAGGAAAAGCTCTAGGAATTTCTACCTCGTTATGGCCGCGCACAAACCCTCCATTGTAGCCACCCGTCGCGATGCGCCATTAGAGCTCCGCGCTCCAATCTCCCAATCCCCACGCTTCCAAGGGTTGGCAGGGAAGCGCCATGAAGAGGAGAGATTTTTTTCCTTCGCTTGCTTGCTCTTTCTCTAGCCGTACGGGTTTGGCGCCCGGAGAGATGGGCCGTGGCCAAAACTTGCCCCCAAAACGATAGCCGTACGGGGTGGCCAAAACTTACCCCGACGCAAACGACAAATTACCAGCCATGTGAGTGACAATAAGGGCATATGCCGCGAACACCTAGGACTAAAAGAGAAGAATCTCACGAGAGGTCCATGGAGCCATCAAGAATTTTTTGGCATGGTTTTTTTTTTTTTTTTGTCAAAGAGCCATGGCTGGCCCGCTAAAGTCGATGATGAGATGTCTGCTTCGCGAGCAAACACGCCCTCTATGACAAGAATGCTATACAAAAATTAACAGTCTGTGGCGATCAAGCTTAAAAATTGTTGGGAGATTGATTTAGCTGAGATGGCTGCAGCAGTGGAAGACACGGAGACCATGATCATATCACGCTGCACCACTGCGATCTCCAGAAAGAATATCAATGTTTTATCGTCAATGAATGATACAAACTTACAGCCTCGCGCTAGAGCCACTTTAGTAGCTCTGGAGAAGCTCGTGTTCGTCGTATCTCGGCTGAGATGGTTGCGGTGGTAGCGGGCACGAATTCATGCCTGCCAGGCTCTCGATCAACACAGAGTCGGCGATCACATCGCCCTTGTCTTGGTTCCGGTGCCATTGCCACCGTGCCAATGAACTGTTGATGATCTCCAAGCTTCCGTATCCGAAACTCGGCTCTCGGTAAACGGACGTCTCTGGCTTGGGAATCACTTGAAACCTTCAAAACAAGAAAACTAGTCTAGTGTAGCTCAAATTATGTGAGACTTACCTTTCAGCAGGCCCTTCACGGTTGCCTCCATCGCCAATTGTAATGTAGACGGGAGCACACTCGTCCTCCTCGTAAAGGTATAAACGTTTCTACGAGAGACAAAAGGATCCAGTCAGTTAAGCGGTACAAGTAACGAGAGAAATGCTACTTACAAATCGTTCGTAAGCGTGGACGTGGCCAGAAAATATCGCATCCACTCTGTACTTTCTGGCAAAATATTCCACTGCTGATCTGACAACTTCACCTTCCATGTAGTGCGCGTTGTAAGTGTTGTACCAAGGGACGTGTGTGATTATGATCACCCATGGCGTTACAGATCGATCAACATGCTCCAAGTCGGACTGATTATATCAAGCAAACATCAGGACTGCGCGAAGAAAACTCTGAAACGAAAGCTATAACAAACCAGAAGCCAGTTATACTGGGGCGTGTACTTTGTTATCCCAACGTAGGAATTGAGTGAGATGATGTGAACCGGCCCAACGTTGAGAGAGTAGTAAATAGCTGCGACAGCACCACAAGATTGCCAGGGTGCCGAGAATCGTGTATTTGGAGACAGAAAACCGTCGTGTGGCTTGACAGCGTCCTGGTGATCAAAGTTAAAACCCTTGAGAAACAGTATTCCCTTGAAAGATCACTTACAACAGCGTTGTCGAATTCTATTTCATGGTTGCCGTAGGCGAAAACCATTGGAACTTTGCTCGTGTATCTCGTCATGAAACGCCCCCAGGTATCCCATCTCGGCTGATAGCCATCCGCGTAGGAGAAATCACCCACGTTTAGCAGATACTGGGCGCCAGACTGCTCGATGTGGCTCAGTGTCACATTCGAAGAGTAAGTCTGCCCAAGATCACCTTACAAAACAAAACAGACATATTTTTCAGAAGAAAAAAAAGTATCAAAACCAAATCTTCGAGACTCACCAACGATGGCGAACTTGATCGAAGAGTCTGGTCCTGGAGGAGGCGGAGTGACAAACTCGCTCGCGAAGACAAGATGGCGGTCATCGCTACCTCCCTCTCCTATCCGATAGTAATATCGAGTGCTATACTGCAAAAAGAGACGATGATAATCATCCGAGGAGGAAACAAAGACCACGCCAAGATCATCCAGAACTTACCGTGAGATTGGAAATGGTGACGTGATGGAGATTCCCAGACGTGTAATCCGCGTAAGAGGAAGACCCGCCAGTGGCGGACAAGTCGTAGGAGCTGGGCTGATTCGAGTAGAACACACGAGATCCCATGCTCCGGTTGCTGGACCAGCTGATAGTGAAGGCGGTGCCGGTGTGATCGGCCTGGCTGATGAAAACTTGCTCGGGGCCGCCCAGCGGATTGGGGGCGATGTCGGGCTCATCCAGCCGCAAGTCCAGATCGGCGTTGGGACGAGTGTACTCGGTCTGATGCCCGCTGTATTTGCTCTCTGGATCCAGCCATTGACCACGCACTGCGAGAGCAATCTTCTTGGTGACCTAGGCTAGCCAGAGGAGAGAGAGATATGGATTCTTTCTTACCTGGTGGCGATGGCAGGAGGAGCAAGACCAAGGAAATGAGTGGGAGAAGCTGCGACATGGTTGCCTGATCGCAGCGATGGCGGCGGCGGTGGCGCATCCAGCAAAAAAGGAGAGCACAACCAATGGAACTTCGAAAGAATCTTGGCCGTGAGCTTCATGTTTATACTCAATAGATTTCTGCCACGTGCCAGGATGCCACTGGACAGACCAAAAAGCATAAAAGGTATCTACGCATCATCTTTTTGATCGATACTAAATTGCAATCGCAATGTTTGCAGTGAGGTTAAAAGATTAATTTACTCAAAAGAAGATTCGGGCTAAGCTTCGTCGATTCCATTCGAACTTAGTGTCTTTGCGCCTTTTGAAATGAGAATACTTGGCTCTTTAGAAATCAACACTTCTAACTCTCTGATCGTCATGTCAAGCATCCTTCACTGAAATCCGCCAATAGAGATATGCTATTAACCAAACAATCGAGACAAGCAATCGAGACAAGTAACGTACGCGTTGCAAACACAGCTGTCCTTATGGATGAATAACAAAAAGGACGATCACTTTCTTAAAGAGCGACTTTGTTTTGTGAACAATGGTGGACAAGAGCGTGATGGTATTTGTCTTTGCAAAAAAACAAGGCACTCCACACCCGTGAAGTTCATCCGGACGGTCTGGAGAACTATGCTGGCGACTGCTCCTTAGCGCCAATCATGCCTAGGGAAACTTCTAGACAGCACCAATTCGCGAAGATTTATAAAATTGTTGTGGATGCTGGAAGAGAAGGTTGGCAGTGATAGACCATAGCGAGGCCATCATAAGCTTGCCATCGCAAGCTATCAAGCCATCCACAACACCAATTCGCGAAGATTTATAAAATTGTTGTGGCTTAGAGGCGAGCCTTCATCAACCAAGAACAAGAGAGCTCTTGCTTCGTTGATACTTGGCTGGAAGCTTCTGTCGAGACCAATCTCGCAATGGCAAGCTACTTCGTTTTCGACGTTGCTCGAGATGTAGCA
Source organism: Selaginella moellendorffii (assembly GCF_000143415.4). Classification (NCBI taxonomy): domain Eukaryota; kingdom Viridiplantae; phylum Streptophyta; class Lycopodiopsida; order Selaginellales; family Selaginellaceae; genus Selaginella; species Selaginella moellendorffii. The sequence continues at coordinate 303,616 of NW_003314298.1, read as the reverse complement.
TGTTACTGTGTTCCCTTCCAGATTTTCGATTAGCTTCGACCTCAGCCACTACACCGGAATGCCTTACGCCAAATCGAACACGGTTCTACTCTATGGAAAGAAACCAAAGTCAGGCCGGAGACTACATAGCAGTCTTCAACAAAGCGCTCCATGATGCTACAGCGGAGGCTGCCAGTACGAGTCCCAGGCACTGGCCTCCTCCCGACCTTGTGACTTCGCCGGAAGCTTGGTATAAGGATCAGGACACTCCTCCCGCAGGCTGGAACAGCTTTGCGACTTTGCAGACAATTTTCTACGCGCTGGAGATCTGCCGATCCTCGCCTTGACGAATGAACCGCATTTGCTCTAGCTCTCTCACCATTGTCAGTGGAGGCAATCCTCGACTGTGTGAGAGCTCAATACATGTCTACTGGCTCCGAAGTGTACCTGAGCAAGCTCGGCTACAAAGAACCGGAGGCTAACCGTGTTGCAGCCAGCATTCTGGATGGAGCAGTGCAGAAGGTGGCTCCCGGATCCTGGCGAACTGGCGGGTGTTCCGGAGCATTTTCTTGATGAAGCTGATTGTTAGTTTTCTAATTAAACGATTTTCTCCATGTAAATATATACAAGTCTTGTGTCCGCTCATTTCAGCGTCCATATGAAATCTCTTGCCACCTTGGATTAGACTCCAGGCTGGCTATCTACACTCCCACTCAGCCGTGAGAGTCTATACCGCTCATATCTTCACAATGTTGTTGAAACTTGTCTTTGCTCAAAGCTTTTGTCATAATGTTTGCTGTCATCTGCTTCGTCAAAACATATCTCAGCTGCACTCTGTTCGCTAGAACCTGCTCTCGAATAAAATGTACCCTTATCTTGAAGTGTTTGGTGTGGGATTTTTCGACAACTCGATTGCACTTCGATTGTCACAAAACAAAGTCACTGGCTGCTGCACTGGAACACCAATCTGCTCCAGAAAATCTGTAAGCCACCTTGCTTCTTGAGCTGTTGTTGTTGCACCAATATATTCAGCCTCGGTGGATGAAAGTGCCGTGATTGCTTGTCACTTGCTGCTCCAGCTGACAAGTCCACTGTCCAGGAAGAAAAGTTATCCTGAAGTTGATCTTCTTGTATCCTTGTCACCAGTTCTGAGTCTGTAAGGCCGACAAGTTGCATACTCCTTGAGCTCCCACTGCTGTTGCTTCTGTAGCTCAGTCAATATCCTGCTGTACCTCACAAATACCTGAAAATTCGTTTTAACAACACTCCAATGAACTTCTCCTGGAAAAATGAAGCCGTCATCAAATGGCGTAATTGCTTCATCTTCTTGCTCAGGTGTGACCGGACTAGGCTCGAGTGGAGGCTGCTGCTCTGCTTCGACCTGCTGCTGAGGCTGCTGAACTCACAGCTGCTGCTGGTCGTGCACTTGGGGCTGCGGCCCAGATGCCCTAGAAACGTCCTCTTCATCATAAAATAAAGCGTAAGATGAAGTCTATCACAGCAATCAAACTTAATTTGGAGTAGCAGTTTGAATGGCTGTCCAGCTGTGCATCCTTCATGGGGAGCTAGTGAAAGAAATCTGTTCTTAAGCCTCTAGACGGTCAGCAGAAAAGATCCTTCTCTGAGTTACACCTATAAATTCTTCATAGGGAACTCGTGAAAGAAATCCACTCTCAAGCCTCCAGATGGTCAAGCTTGAGAGCAGGAGATCCTTGACTAAGTTACACCCGTTCTTTGCAGCCCTAGACTCCATGTGGAGGCTCTAGATTGAGATCCGATGGTCTTTTGTCGTGGACATACCCTGCTATGGAATAGAAATCAGAAACCATACCTCTTAAAAAGACAAGGACATGCACACGCAGGGCTCCTTTCTTGGCCATCCAGCTCAGATTGAGTCTTTTTTGGATTATTGGCAGCGTGGCAGCAAGTTTTCTGGGGTTAGTGCCAAACAAACCACTTAGTGCAATAGCACAATGGCGGTGCTGTTTGGCAGCGTCATCCCCCATGGTGTTCTGGTGGCTGTGCACCACAGTGCTTGGCACTTTCTACTTTCTCTTCGTTCCTGGCCATGATCCAATACTCGTTGCAATCTGATTTTTTGGCAATCCAGCGATCTAGCAGCGACATGTAATTCTGGAACTTGATCTGACAGAGACAATGAATTAGTAAAATGAATTGGAGAATGGAAGAGCCAATTTAGGGAATGCTTTTTGCAACAAAGTGAAGCCTCTTTGATGCTTTTGAGCTAGAAAGTGTCTAGGATTTTGGAATTGCGATTAGCCAAAAGCACTCCACATTGCTTGATCCAATGGAACTCAAGAATGCTAGAGATCAGCTATGGCAATCTGAGATAAGAGGAAAAACTAGAGAAAATTTCTAATGAAAAATTCACTAAAGGGAAAGGAAATACATTGGCATGACAACCCAAAACTGATTTCATCATTTTTGGGACTCATCAGCTAGGTGGTCTAACTTAACCTCTATTTATACCAGGATGCCTTAAGAATATTCAAGAATCTTTGAAAATATCCAGATGTGAACTTCAATGACATCACTGTGCAAGGCACAAGATATGATAATCACTTGAAATTTCAAAAAGGTTGAAAATTTCAAGGACTGAAATAGGAAATAAACAAGCTTAGTGGTGTGAAGCTTATTCATAGCAATAGGGATGGTCCAAACTTGAGTTGAGCTCAGCTCATGAGTTGAGCTCAATTCAACACAAGTCAACTCAAGTCAACATAGTCAATAAGAAATATTACAAAGGAGATCTAAATTGAACAAATGAAGGTTCTAGCAAACTTTAAAATATTAAAATATGTAAATATCTAAGTTAAAAATTTCTATAAGATTGAATTGTTTAAAAAAGACAAAGTTCATGAGAACCTATCGTTTATAAAACTATATTATTTTATTATGACAATTGTTACAGCTGTCATATTTGATTTGACTACTTAATATTTTGAATACTTTTACAGCTGTAGATACTATTCCTTCATTCAAAAGATTTTTTAGGGTTCTTGAGAAGATGGGAAGTAAGGAAAATACAAGATCTGTGAGTAAGAGTTGTAGTGCAAAGGAATGTGAGAATGTTAATTTTACTTCACTACCACAATCTCCATATTACACTCTTGGTCCTTATTACCCATCTAGGAATGTGGAGACCACTATCACGATTGATAAAAATGCTCATGTTATTTTTGAAACAACAGTCCAGAGCAAGATAAATGAAGAAATGAACAGCACAGCAGAAAGCACTAAGAAATCTACTCCATAAAACTTTCCATGACATTTGTAATTTACATATTAATTCATATTAAAAACTCTATTGCTTGCCTATATCGCAATCCTCTCATATGATAAGACCAAGGTATATTTTACATAGAATCCTCATTAAAAGTTTTTGGGAATTGTTTGCAAATAATGATAAAAGAAATCAAAATCTTTCGAAAGACTCAAAAGTAATATCACATCAAAGAATCAACTTTATCTATATTTCCAAGACTAAAAGGAAATCTCACATGAGAGAATGGTAGCGTGCCAACGTGCTCTACCACTATAATGTGGTTTATATTCCCTTGCAATTTATTTCCCTAGACATTTGGCATGTGTAGAAAAGAATATATGTGTAGCAAAGTAGGATTCATCATAATGATAGAGCATGTGTATACACGATAATTTAAAATTCTAAAAGCTCTTATGTTTACAAGAAAGCTGATTATGAAGCCCCATTTCCAAGACTGACATTTAAAGAATCTGAGTATTGTCAGTGTCATAATAAATAAACCTCATTCCCAAGACTAAAACTTAGTATATAAACTATCTAGAAAAGTTATAGTCATTATTATAAAGTACATGTTTTTGTTGTGTAGCGCATGTGATCATGGGATGAGATTTAGATATACTGTCACCATGGATTCTTGGAACTTTGGGGGATAAATGGGGATAAAATAGCCACTAAAGGCTTTTTCATCAAGCAATTACCCTTTTTCTAGTTGGTTTAAGGGGAGAAAGATAAAGTGTGCTACATGTTGTCACTCCCAACATTATCCATCTAAAGAAGTAAGTGGGTTGGCATAAGTATATAATTTGGTTGTTCATTAGAAATTAATTGAGCAGAATCACTATTTGTTAGAGTTGCATTAAAGCCTAAAAAATATCATTTGAAGATTATAAGTAATTAGAAAAATAGTATAATTAGAACTTAAAAGTTAATAACTTAATGGAAGACATTTCTCCATTTCTTATTGGATTTAAAATGCATAAGAGTTTTACAATACTTGATGAAGGGGATGTGTAATCGTTGTTGCTACTTTTGACTTTTGTAAATCATATAAACACTTGAATAGAGATGAAATGGTAAAGTTTAATCTACCCCTCTATAATAGAATAAAGAAGTGACCATAATTTTCTATTTCATGGCCATGAGCAATCATGGGAAATTAATAATTAAAACACCTTTGAGGTTGCCTTTGGAACAAGATTTAATCATAGAACATATATATTTTTTATCCATTTTGTCATAAATGATGCTAAGATATTTTAATAATTGTGCACGTATCACATTTTAAAAAACTATAATATTTTGAAATACGTAATTCTATAATGTGCTAAATGCTAAAGCACTTATCGGTTTTTTCTTCTGTTGCTTTGACTCTACATTTACCTTCATCAAAATTGCATCTTAAATGTACATATATTGTGTGTCTTTAGTCCCATCAGTGAGCATTCTAGTTTTTTATGATATTTTTTCACTACACATCTTTATAAATCTCCTAAATAATACTTCAGCAAGAATAATATTTTTCTATATTTTATGACTTCCTTCATTTCTATGGATTGCATCTTAGTAATCATTCCTCCATTTTATTTTCCTCCTAAAGAATGTTACCCTTGAGATGCCATGAATAGTGTACCAAGTTTTCTCAAAAAAAATTCCTTTGTTGAAAACCAAGTGAGAAATTTAGATGTTTTAATAAGAGATGGCTACTGACAAAACTTCATAAACAAAATTACACCTTTATTTTCAGTTAAATATTTAAAGAAGTTTCTAGTTTTTTTCCTCAACTTCTCAATGAGTTTATTGATAACATTTTAAACTACAACAGTCAATTGTTAAAACCATTCTGGCATTTATAGTGCTTATTGTGTTAAATATAACTCAATCTTATTTTTGTGCTTTTTAGGATCTTTTGATGAATTTATATTTTTGCCTCTTATTTCTTAAGGTAGTTGGAGATGTTGTCATTCTTAAAGGATAAATATATTTTTAAAAATAACATGTAACAATCTCCAATAGACAAAAGAACTTAGCAGAATATTGCTAGAAGGTTGGATAGTAGATATTGAGATTCTAAGATAATCCCAAACAAGTGCTATATTGTGCAAAAAATCCTTCAAATTAATAACAATAACCAACTTGTCAGCAATAATAACTTGATTGTTATCCACTAACTTCACAATAGCAATAGACCAGATAGATCAATTATTTATATCTACAACAAAAATTATGGTTATTTTTATTGCATCATAATGTGTAAAACTTGGAGATCCAATATGTTCATCATCAGAACTACAAGAACAACCTTCTTCCCTAAATTGATATTGTCTTTAAACAAAAAGTACTTCAATAAATAACTTACTCTTTATTGGAGTGACATTACTATTATAGACTTGAAGTATACAAATCAAAGCATTTCCATGTCCTAAAGGAACACAACAGCAAATACGTTATTCATTGAGAGATTCAATCCTTCTAATACTTATGAGAGATTGTGTGGTATTTTGTATATGGACTACACTACCTTCAAGAAAATTGAAACAAAAAAGAAAAATCAAGATCAAATTTAAATCATATATAGAACTAATTCAAATAATATAGCATAATATACAAATACTAAGGAACAAAAAAATCATATACAAAAAATAAAAATATAAAATAAATTTTGTAAAATGCATATTGTAATTTGACCTTAATATGAGGCCACAAAAACAAGTTTAATCACAAGGATAAAAGAGATTTTAAACAGAGATTGTGCAATTTAAAAATAATGACTACAAAATAAGCTTAAAAAATAACTCAAAAATGAGCTTGGCACAAGGCACACGCTAAGGAAAAAATATTTTCACAAAATGACTCTAGAAAAATTTTAATATGATGCCACACGTTTAGTAGAAAATATTTTCATTGTATGACTTTAGAAAAAACTTAGTGCAAATGCACACGCTAAGCTAAAAACATTTTTAAAGACTGACCTAAGAAAAAGCTTAATGCAAGGCCATATGCTAAGCTAAAAACATTTTTAAAGATTGAGCTTAGAAAAAGCTTAGTACAAGGCCTCATGCGAAGCAAAAAGTAATTTCACAAATTGACTTCAAAAAAAACATAGCACAAGTCCATATGCTAAGCAAAAAACATTTCCTCATATTTACTCTATATAGTGTAAGGCCACACGCTAAGCAAAAAATGTTTCCACAGATTAACTCCCAAAAAACTTAACACAAAATCTCTCGCTAAGCAAAAAACATTTTACCATAACAATTGTAAAAGCAATGAGCTTGGGGTGAGGCCACATATTAAGAAAAACTTATTTTATCAAACAACTCCAAAAAGAGTTTAGCACGAGGTTACATACTAAACAAAAAAAATATCAAGTAAACATGAAAAAAAAGATTCTAAAGAACGAGCCAAGCTAAGTGCGAAGCCACACACCAAGAAATAAAAAGAAAAAGTATTTAATTAAAGCTTACCATTGCGAAATAATATTGATGTGGCTGAAATGTCATATCATAGTCAAGTCAAACTAAAAAACTTTCAAAAAATCTGAATTAAAGCCCAATGTCTATTTAGTTTTAATAGCAAAAATAAATGTGCAAACTCACATAAATCACCACTTTGATGAGTGCCATACGAAAATCTGTCGATTTTCTGCACCCACAAAATCCACATCCAAAGCCTTGCCACTTGAAATATGCACTGTTGAACTCCTACCTTAGATAATAGAAAAAACTAAATAAGCCCAAAGTGAGGGAAATTCAAAAGTTCTATAATTTTGACAACTGAATTAAAATAATTAATATGGCCCAAAAAGGATAATTCAAAAATTATACTACACTGACAAGTGAGAACAAACAAATAATGTGGTACAACAAGGGAAATTCAAAAGTTGTACAATATTGACAAGTGAAATAATTTAGTAAAAAGAAGGAACTCCAAAAGTTATACTTTTATGACAAATTAAACAACACACAAGGAGCAAAATTCAAAAGATATATTTTTCTGACAAATGGAAGAAAAAGAGATAAAATGGATAAACAAGAGAAAAAAGAGTAAAATTGCTATAGCAATTTTATAAAAGACATAAGAGGAAACTACAACAATGTTTTCTGAGATAAAATAAAGAATAAAAAATTTATAACAACTAAAAAATATTGTGCAACATTGTAAAACTTTTACATCTAAAAAGCATATTATATTATAAAACTCAAAATATTTTCATCAGGCATGTTCAACACTTTAGCATGTGATGTCGCATTAAGAATTTTCAAGTGCAAAATATTCCCATATGTGTCAATGAGAGATTTAAGGTTAAGGTTATCATTTTTTAGGGTTTCAACAATAGGAGCAAACAAGGTAGCACGAACAAAAGATTGTGAATTCTTTCTTCTCTCCCTCTTCCCCTCTCCCCTCTCAGAAACCCTAACCCTCACCACAACTTCCATTTCACATGCAAAGCCAAGCTTGGTGTGGGACTTTTCCAACCCAAACTCAAAGGCTTAGCATGAGGCCTCACATTAATTTAATAGCTCCTGCGCCAAACCAAAATTTAACATGCAACTTCATGCTAAGGCCATTATCTTGGACATAAGCATGTGGCCTCACACCAAAGCCAGTCACTTCTCCTGAAACCGATAGCCATGGAAATGTCTAAGTGTGAGGCCTTGTGCTAAAGTTAATCACCTTTCTTATTGCCATGAAAAAGTCTAAGTGTGAGGCCTTGTTTTAAAGCTAGTCACCTTTACTGAAACAATAGCCAGAAAAAATCTAGCGTGAGGCCTCGCACTAAAGCCAGTTACCTTTCCTGAAACTAATAGCTGGGAAAAATCTAAGCCTGAGGCCTCATGCTAAAGCCAAAGCAAAAGCACCAAAAAAAAAAAAAATCCTTAGCATGAGGCCTCGCACCAATGTTTTAACTTAAGGCCTTGCACTAAGTCTTTTAGTGAAGCCTTTAGCATGAGGCCTCATACCAAGAAAAGCCTTCATTGCATCAGCACACCTAAAGCCCACCCACAAAAGTATGGTGTCCGACCTCATGTAAAATCTTAGCGTGAGGTCTCATGTTAAGCAAACATCTAAATATACAACCTTCTAATTGTTTCCCCAATCTTGCAAGTGTTTGGGGAGCAATCTTGTTAAAACATTTACCTAAAAGATGAATTGGCAAGTAAGATTACTCACTTAGACACCTAGAAACAAATGCATATAAATGAATAGCATAAAGCCTCATGCCAAGAAAATGACTTCATCCTTCCATAATACTTTAATCCAATCTGCAAATAGATGGTGTCCAACCTCATACAAAAACCTTAGCGTGAGGCCTCACGTAAAGAAAAAAAGCCCACCCACCTCCTCTAGCCTAGTTTCTCGATAGCAATCTCCTTTGCATGCATGTTTATTGCACAAGTGAATAAGATTGTCATCAAGAAACTGGGAAAAATATCACAAGCAATTCTAAGTGTGAGACCTCATACTAGTAACCTCCATCAACACGTTGTGACTAGACTCATGCTTAAGGATTAGTGTGAGGCCTCATGCTAAAGTGCTAAAAGGATTTTGGTTTGTCTTGTTTTTTGATGGTAATCTTGCTCAAATGTCTGTCCATAGGATGAATGGGCAAGTAAGATTATAATAATCAAGGAATCGGCAAACACACCCCATCCATTCTTAAGTGTGAGGCCTTATACTAATAACCTCCTATAGAATTACCTCCACTACCCCTTTCATACACCCCATCCATTCTTGAAGCTTCATGCTATTAACCTCTTATAGAATTACCCATTACCCCTTTCACTTAGCGTGAGGCCTCACACTAAGAACCATTCTCTCCCATTTCAAAAATATTTTAAGTAATTCTAATAAGTTCTTTTGTGTTTCTAGGCCCAACAATCTAAAACACTTCTACATGAGTCCATCAGAGTGAAAAGAGGCTACAACTCCACACTACCACAAAAGTGGACATTGGAGATACAAGACAATGATCTAGTGTTGGTGGATCTTACCAACCCAAATAGTCCAATAGTTTAGATTGTGATAAAAAAAGAGGAGATTCCTGACAAAGACATGAACAGAGAAGGAGGGCCATTTATAGAGCTTCAAAAGACATTCATTAAAAATATTGTTCAAGACTCAGAGTTTATTCCATCAACTACAATACAGTCTACAGAGAAAAGAATCCATACAACCTTCACTGATTATGGAACCCTCAAGGATAGACTAACCTTGTTAAGGGCATTGTTGTTGCAACAATAGGATTCTTATTGAGAGACTTTTTGATCAAAGAGAAATAGAAGAATCAGAGCCTCCATTCCATGACCTCTCCAACTACAATCCAAATGATGGACATAAGGTAGATTAAGTTGTTGACGATAAACATACCTTAAGCAATACATCCTCATTAACATCAATGTCTAATGATCAAGAGAGTGAGGACGATTAAGACAAAAGAGATGATGACATCTAAGCGAAAGATAAGGTACAACACAATGATAATGAAGAGGATAATAGTGAGACAGAAAGTGACAAGAGTAGTGATGAAATTCAAGACAAGAGGCCTTCCTCATCATGAAAAAAAGAAGAAGATGATGATGAACCACCACAAAAGAGGGTTAGATGTGAACTTTGGAGCAAGGTTGTAAGCAATAGTGCAGGGACAAAAACCTCCATACAAAGCAAAAAGAAAAAGTGTCATGCAATAAATAAATCAAGAGATGGTAGAAATGAAGACTCCAAAGAGAGGAGAAAAAGGATGAAATACAACAGCACAATTACAACAATGGGGGTGAAAAAAAAGACTAGTGTTGACAGGACAGATGGGACACCCTTGTTGAGGTACAAGCACTACTACTTCAACAATCAAACAATTTAGAAACTCCCAGTGTCTCGGTACATCATTGACACAGACTACAATCACTACACTCTTTGTCCACGATGGGTGAAAACCCTCAAGGAGCTGATTTGTATAGGAGAACTTAGTGGATCTAGGTGATGCAATCCCAATCACTATGGACGAGGATGGTTAGACATTTGTCAAAAGGATAGACAAGGAAACAACAAAAAATCCAACAATCAAATTCATTGTCATTTATAGGCAGCACTTAACAAAAGCAATGCAAGAGATCTCTTCTGACCTAATATACACGAAGGAGATGTAGGCAAAATTCTCAATGCAATACTTCTAAATCATGAAGGGATTAACACCACAGGATACCATCATTGAGATATCCAATCTTGCAAACACGAAGGCAAAGAACCAGCACAAGAGTAGCCTCAATGACAAGCTTGTCCATAGTCACCACCACTAGGAGAGACTCAGGAAACTTGCCAAGAAAAAGCACAGATGAAGTGAATCAACTGGATTTGAGGTAAACATTTTTGTCTTTGCCCTTAGCATGACACAAAAATATTGTCCACAAAAATATCTTTCTCTATTTAAGATATATAACCTTCTCACAGTTAAGCGTTATATTAGCTTCAGGGACAAGGACAAAGAAAAGCTATTACTCCAGCTAGGTGCAACAAAGTTTCTATTGCATATGCCAGATCAGTACAGTATGACATTGGCCCTTTGGACAAGCTCTTGACCTTGAGTATGCTTTGGGGAGGCTTGGTGTGCTAACAAACATCTCTTAAATCTCACCACCTAAGATAATTCCATCTGCACCTCTGCAATGGAGAAAGAATTTCAGATTATTTCTCAAAAAAATTCTCAGTTTTACTTACTCTTTTTCACACTGAGCTTTGGCTCCAAACACTTGCGCATTTCCGTGTTCTTAACCCATCCGAACATTTTATGTGCATACGTCTTCTGAACTTGTTCTAGTTTCCTCATGTCTGCAGTAGAATCCAGAGAGATGTCGACCAGGTCTTTCACTTCGTCCTTGGATGAGAATGCATCCAAACCTGGAGAGCAAAAGATAACATCAAGTGATTGAAAATGAAACAGCACAAACGTACCTTGAATGACCACAATGTGTTGGAGACGATCATCTGAAGCAAAATACCGTTCCCATGACTTGAAGACCGGGTGTGATCTATCCCCATCATAGCCTTCTGTCCATCCCTGAAGGCCTTTGCATTCCGGATGAGCGTCATGGAGAGCCATTGCCATGGACTGATTTGCAGGCGTCTTCTTCAGCAATGCTTCTGTGACAAGTTTCCTAGTTCTGTAACGAACACTGCTGGAAGGCACATGGGCCACATTCAAAACCAGACTGGCGTATGGCACCTTCAACCCAGTCCAACCTTGAGGCCCTGCACTGCTACTCAACATCTGAGAAAACTCCGGAGAGCATTTAGCACATGCTAAATCAACATCAAGTTTCTCTGTGTGTTTCACCTGCACCAAAATGAGTGTCATCGTCTCCAGGCTAAACGTGTCACCAAAGAACCCAACGATGACGATGTCTATGCCCCATTCATTTTCACGGCAAATGATTCCTACGCCAGCCTTTCCAAATTCAAGCAAATCTTTTGCGGTGAGGTCCTGCAGTCGGAAGTCGGTTTTCCTGAATAGCAAGCAAAAAAACGTGGCTGCACCCATGTTTCTGTGGATTTCTTTTTTACCACTTCCATCTGCTTGTTTTGTTTCCCCTTCACCTTCAGCATTGTGCGTACTTCCACCTGGAGCTTTCGAGGCCGTCAGCGTTGGAGATGGCGACTTCACCTCAGGTGGCGGTGTGTTTACTTTGACCTGCGCTTTTTCTCCTGGAGCTTTGGACAGGGACGCTGAAGCCACCTGCGGCTGACCCGGAAATTTTTTGTTTACTGTAACCTTGCTTCCCCTTGTGCCACGCTTCAAAGCCAAGGCCGGAGGTGGCGGCATGTTTACTTCGACCTGCACTTCTTCTCCATCACCTGGAGCTTTGGGGGTTGGAGATGCTGAATTCTGCTTATCTTCTCTAATAAGATCGGACAGCGACTTCCCACTTAAGCCATGGCAAAGCTCGTCAAAAGTAAAGCACTTCCATGAATTTCTGCCTAGACTATCCACTGCAAGTAGTAGCAGCACCCGTGCAACCAACTCGCCCCTGTAACCTCGATCAACCCATCCACGCTTCATCCCAGTTACAAGTGCCTCCAAGCACTCCTTCCACCCTGTCCTCCCAATCTTCCCTTGTGCACGCAAAACCTGTGCTGCAGCCGCTGCAACCAGTGGCTCCGTAGCCCAATGCGTCCAAACAAGAGTCCGGTCATCAGAAATGGACATCACGCTAAGTAGGTGACTTGCAACCATATCAGTGATAATTGTGGCATGCGGATTGATGTTGATGCATACTCTGCAGCCCAGTGTAGCCAGAGAAGCCTCATCTGATAGACCTCCTCCTTCAAACAAAAACTTGTTGAACGAACCAGTGCCACCCAGGAGCTTATCTGCAGCCAAAAGCAGCACGTCACCTGCACTTGCGGAAGCCTTCACCAATGCTTGCCACAGTGGCCGACCATAGCCGCAAAGACGACCCAGATCTTCAACTTCAGCAAGCAGAAGGTCACCTGTTTGTTCGTGCGATGGCAAGTCTGCCAAGAAAAAGCAGTACGCTGGATGTGCAACTAGCATTCCCGCCGCAGCCACTCGATCGCTACTAAACCGTAAACCGGATGCCTTATTGGGCGGCGCAAAATTGTTTAGCCTCCCGTCTGTGTCGGTGAACATCACCGACACACTTCCACTTTCAGGCAACACCCTGGAAGCTCTCCTTGCAGGAACAAATGCAGCAACAGTTGTCGGATCAGCATGCGAAGCAAACCATCGGGCTTCGTCCATGACAAACAGGACCTTCAGTTTTCCTTTGGCAGGAGCTGGAACATTCTTCAGTAGACCTTCAAGCGTGTTCTACTTCTTAAACACCTTACTTTCCCAGATGCCCCAGATATTGGTGTTCTCACCAGGCTTCTCTTTCAGGCCGACGTCAAGGCGCTTAGCAAACTCCTCCCGTGCTTCGTTTCCTATCTCCATCTTCGCCTGTACCAGTCCCCAAAAGTTCTCCCCAACCATGAGATCGTTCAAGAACTTCTTGGCATCCATGGGGTCCTCCCCGGAAGTCAGCTGCAGAAGAGCCTCGATGCATGACACAAAGTAGTCAATGCAGAAGAGCATGAACCTGCTCTGCGACAAAAGCGTAGGACCCGAGCTGAGCAATTTGACACCGTTTGTGTAGAAGAAGTCCGCAAAGGCAGACCTTGGAGGGTACGCGGTGCCAGATGAAGCGAATGAGCAGTAGATGACGAACACACCTAAATTCGCAAGCTCGCAGGTAGTCCTCGACTTTCCCCAGCCACTCGACTGAACTAACGTGACAACAGGTGCTATCATGAGTTTCTCCGTCTTCCACATGTCTCCTGTTTCTTCCAGCTTCTCACGCAACAACTCCACGTTGTCTAATCCCCCAACTCTTTGGTACTCCTGCGCAAATGCTGATTCGGCAATACCCTCCACTCTTTTCAAGTATTCAGGTGGCGGCTGGAGGATTTCAGAGAGCTCGCGTTCCAGTCTCCACTCATCCTCCTGGAGTTGACTCGCCCGCACTCTCTCTGAGGCTATCTGCTCCTTTAGTTCGGCATCCTCCCCGGCTTCCCACGATTTCAAGTTAAGGCGTGCAATTTCCATAAGTGCCTCCTGCAGACGAAATTGCACACGAGCAATCTCACCTACTTTAAGTCGCTTTTTCTCCTCCTGCTCTTCCTCTTCATTCGGCTCTCGCCCACGCTTTCTAGCTGAAGAGGCGTCCATAGCTTGAACTTAACCCTACAAAGACCTTAAAAAACCCTAACATTAGGTCTTTTGAAACAATCGTCACCGTTCAACCAACGACAGCCGTCGGATCAATAAATTATGCTAATAAAATAATAGAGCTTATACTTATAAAGATTATGGAGTTAAAGTTCTATATAAATATGTATATAAAAATATGTATAGAAACTTATTAATGAATGAAAAAAATATTTTAAATAAAAATTACATAAATGTTGTGGCTATATAGATAGAATTTATCATTGTGGAAATCCAAAGTATCATAGAAGCTAATTTATTTCGATACATTAATATGTCTAAAAAAACTGAGTTTTATTTTTTATTAAGCTAATATATCTTTAGAAGAATCACGTCGATGCACACGCGCGAAGAAAATCCAGCCACTCGCAACATGCGGTGAAGCAAAAGTATGAAGAAGCCGTTGGTGTGAGTGAGCAGAGTATACACACGAAACCTAGAGACCTCACAGCAGCATATCCTCACGAATAAGGTCGCAAAAAGCACATAAACCATAAAAGGCTCCCCTGCTGCAGATGCAGATGCTCCCCTGAGCCCATCCACTGCGCGCAGATCCGCATAGGCCACGCAATATCTCCTACATCCGATGTCGAAACTGACCGATTTTCAAACTGTACATAAGAACCAGCTTTCTCAGACTGTAGCATCTCTCTTCTGGCCACACACATAAGGACGTTCTAGAACAGTCAAAAGTGCAAAGTGACCAAAAGCTGCAATGTAGGCAAAGAAATGAGATGGTGCGGTCACTGCTTTGCCTCAGAAAAATTCTCAGATTGATTGTGGACAGAACAAACTATGAAGTTTTACTTACTCTTTTTCACACTGAGCTTTGGCTCCAAACACTTGCACATTGCCGTGTTCTTAACCCATCCAAACATTCTACGTGCATACGTCTTTTGATCCTCTTCTAGTTTCCTCATGTCTGCAGTAGAATCCAGAGACATGTTGACCCTCCACTCTTTTCAAGGATTCAGGTGGCGGCTGGAGGATTTCAGAGAGCTCGCGTTCCAGTTTCAACTTATCCACCTCGAGTCCCCTCGCCCGCACTTTCTCTGAGGCTAGCTGCTCCTTTAGTTCGGCATCCTCCCCGGCTTTCCACAATTGGTATTCAAGTTCTGCAATTTCCCCAACTGCCGCCCCCAGACGATCACACGAGCAAGCTCACGTCTTTTAAGTCGCTTTTTCTCCTCCTGCTCTCCCTCTTCATCCGGCTCTTGCCCACGCTTTCTAGATGAAGAGGCGTCCATAGCTTGAACTTAACCCTCCGTGAAAACCCTTACATTAGGTCTTTTGAAACAATCGTCACCGTTCAACCAACGACAGCCATCGGATCAATAGATTATTATGTGAAAGCTAATAAAATAACAGAGCTTATGCTTATAAAGATTATATATAAATATGTATATACAAATATGTATAGAAACTTAATAATGAATGAAAAAAATATTTTAAATAAAAATTACATAAATGTTGTGGCTATATAGATAGAATGAAATTTTGCTTTTTTTTATTATTATGGAAGTCCAAAGTATCATAGAAGCTTTTTATTTAGATACATTAATAAGTCTAAAAAATTGAATACATACATATATATACATATACATATACATATACATATGTACATATATATATGTATGTATATGTATATA
>NW_003314298.1:103136-287763 GCF_000143415.4 Selaginella moellendorffii | reverse complement strand
TATATATATATATATATATATATATATATATATGTATATATATATATATATATATATATATATATATATATATATATGTATATATATATGTATGTATATATATATATATATGTATGTATATGTATATATGTATATATATGTATATATATATAAGCATTAGGTATAATAGTATTAAGTAATTTTTATAAGATATTATTAATTATTAGCTTCATTTTAATAAAAAGGTTTTATATCCATCAACAAAACTATAGATTATATAACCTCTTACTAATTTTTTCAATGATAAAAATATTACATACATTAACTAAATCCATTATACACCAAACTTTAGACTAATTCTATGAGTGTATGGAATATGGAAAGGGAATACAAAAAATGTGCATATCAATTACCCCAAAAACCCTAATTTATATACAAGAGCAAGTGGTCTAGATTGAAATTAATCTGACAGCTACCAAAATCCCATTATGTTAATATTAGTATATGACATCGTAATTGTACACTTGGACCTCACATCATCCCCTCCTCTCGGAATAATGGAAGCCCATCAAGTTCTCTTGTAGATGGGCTGGGATCTAGAGGAACATCAGAAGGAGGCATTAATGGATCTATAGGTGGTATCAATTGTTCCTAATCCCTTTGTATAAAGCGTTTCAACCACTGCACATACACAATTTTTGGAGGATCGGCCTATTGGACATTATGCCAAACTTCATAAACTTGCGGTCCAACTTGCCGCAACACCTGATATAGTCCTTTCCACTAAGCAAGGAGCCCTTTAGATAAACCACGTACCATAAGATGGGGAAAACAGATTAACACCAAATCATCCACTTTGTACTCCGTAGGTGGACGATGATGGGAGTTGTAGCACTGTTGTTATCCCACTTGGTCAGTTTCGACATTGGATGTAGGAGATATTGTGTTGCCTATGTGGATCTGCGTGTAGTGGATGGGCTCACGTTTTTCTCATAGATATGATGAAACTTTCATTTCTTTCGACCTCACCTGGAAAGCATCTATAATCTTTTGTCCTGATTTAGCCTTTGTGTTGCCATCTTTTTTTAGGCGGCATCTGCAGCAAGGGAGCCTTTTATGGTTTATGTGCTTTTTGCGACCTTATTCGTGAGGATATGCTGCTGTGAGGATATGCTGCTGTGAGGATATGGCAGGTATACTCTGCTCACTCACACCAACGGCTTTCGGGAGGTTATTCATACTTTTGCTTCAATTTGGCGACCACATGTTGCGAGTGGTTGGATTTTCTTTGCGAGTGTGCATCGACATGATTCTTAACAGGCTGTGGCTCACTTGTTAACTTGATCCAACTGTTGGCAGCCGTCGGATCGAGTCAAGTTCTCTGCGAGAATGTGGCTGACAACTGCCAGGTTCTCTAGAACCTAGCTGCCAGCTGCCAGGTTCTGGAGAACTAGCCTACCAGCTGCCAATTCTAGAGAACCCTCTCATCCTCGAATAACATTCTTCCATGTGTCTGTTAATGGTTTCACCACAGCTCGTTAAGGTCGTTCCCAGGCACGGGCTCGCACGTTTCCTCCAGAACGTGCTCACCGGGCTAATGCCCAGCTCGCCCGTTCTGGGCGGGAACGTGCTCGCCCTACCCAGGAACTCCTTCTTAATGGGCTATGGCTCACCCGTTAACTTGATCCAACCGTTGGCAGCCGTCGGATCGAGTCAAGTTCTCTGCGAGAACGTGGTTGACAACTGCCAAGTTCTCCAGAACTTAGCTGCCAGCTGCCATTCTGGAGAACTAGGCTACCAGCTGCCAATTCTGGAGAACCCTCTCATCCTTGAATAACATTCTTCCACGTGTCGTTCTCAGGCACGGGCTCACACGTTCCCTCCAGAACATGCTTGCCGGGCTAATGCCCGGCTCGCCCATTCTGGGTGGGAATGTGCTCGCCCTACCTGGGAACTCCTTCTTCTTCATCACGCTGGGTGCCTTTATTTGGTCAATTTCGACACCTGGTGCAGAAGTTATGTTATGTTACTGCCGAGCTGCGTACTGTGCCCGGTCTCCTGGATATCTTCTGGGTCGAGCAACGTTTTCGAAAATTTCGACATGTTTTGGTTTCTGCAGATCTGTGTCTTGCATATGTGACCATTTTTGTACGCTTCTGCCGTTGGATGCAGCTGCTGCCATCAAGTTTGTTTGGGTGGCACCTGCAGCGAGAACATGTCTTCACGGGCTCAGCGTTATCTTCTGATTGGCGCAGCGAATTGGACTGTTTCTGCTTTCAACCTGTAGCACACAGCCTGGGCTTTGACGTGATGCTGTGACATTTCGGATTTCGAGCTCGTGTTTCTTTTGGTGAACAGGTACTTAACATGCAACATGGTTTTCACTTCGTTATTGCAATCTGCTTGTTGCTATCATCGGAGGAGGAAAACAAGTGAACTTCAGCCATCTGTTGGTAGCGGCTTGAGGTTACTTCTTCATGTCTTCTTCGATTTTGACGTGCATATATGGTACGGTGGTCAGTCAGAGGCGGTATGTGGATTTGCATGAAGGACTGGAAGAACCTGTTTGTAGTGCAATGATTTGGAGGCTGCTTCATCAACAGATCGGTTTAATAAGGGCGGATGGGCGGGGAACGTGTTTGGGTACCCCAAGAATAAATTAAGAATTCCTCTGTTTTTGTTTTTGCAATATATATCCCCATTTTCTCGATATTGTTGTTCAAAGGATGCAAAGCACAACTTCCAGCCAAATGATACTTGTGAGGGCTTCCAGCAGGTACTTAGTCAAGTGGCTTTATTTTCACTTACAAATCATGGGGATGGTTTTTGATAATGAGAGCTTAGATCAGGGTTTGGAACAAATAGCCATTTCTTTGGTTCGAAATTCTGTCAAAGTTTATTAATAGCTCTTGCGAATGCTATCAACTAGCCTCATTTTTAATGCTAAACAAATAATTTGTTTTTGTGCTTTCTTTAAATTTTGAATTTTCATATTATTTAGAACTAAAGATAATATATTTCTTGGTTTTTGGTGTTAACTTTATAAATATGTATAGACTGTCTATAGTATATAACAGAGATGAAAATACAGTATATATAGAGTTTATACAGAAACCATATATTTGTTGTTTTTACAAATTAGTCTTCTTTACTAGGAATTTTTATTTAAGTTTCAAAATGTCATTAACTTAAGGATTTTTGGAGTTATAGTTTCTTGGTTCTAAAAATCTTTTATAACATAATAGCTAGAATTTATAATTTTTAAAATTTTGATTTTATTTGATATCAATTTTAGAACCATGAGGTCCAAGTGTACAGCTCTAATGCCGTATACTAATATTAGCATAGTGAGATTTTGGTAACCGTTAGATTGGTTTCAATCCGGACCACTCACTTTTATATATAAGCTATGGTTTTTGGGCTAATTGATATGCATATTTTCTATATTCCCTTTCTATATTTCATGCACTCACATTGGTGGAAATGAGGGGCAACTTTGATTGTCCTTGGGGAGTGCTTGGATTTAGGATTTTGGTTTAGATTTAGCTTTTGCATTGTCTAGATCGTAATAAACAAAAATAATTTCTCTTTGTTTCTTAAATATAATGATCAGGATCCCAAATTCATGTCCAAGTTTTGGCAGATAGTTTTTGAGAAGCTAAAGACTAAACTAAGCATAAGTAGTGGTGAGAATCCACAACCTAATGGGCAAATAGAGCACATGAATCAGTTATTAGAAGATATGCTAAAATCTTTTGTGAGAAACTTGATTCGATAGAGAGTATGGGAGAAGTATTTACCTTTGCTTCAATTTGTTCACAATAACACTCTCTTTATGGTGATGTATGGCTATAAGCATAAATCTCCTGTGAGTTTGAATTTAGCTTTGGTTCGGGTACCTTATGTTTGTGATTTCCTGAAAGATATACAAAACAAGTTTGAGTTGGCAAAATTGAACATAAGGCAAGATTGGCTAATGAGCATTGTTGTCATCAATAACTAAATGGACGTGGGGACCAACTTTTCAAACTGTACATAAGGATTAGCTTTTTCAGACTATAGCATCTCTCTTCTGGCCACACACACGTTGAAGCCATGAGAGCCATTGAAAAAGCTATGAACAATGAATGAATAAGTTGAATTATCATATTTATATGAGTGTGTAGTGTCATTTTTATTTCACTTTAAGGTTCACAAATTACACACTTTTAATTTCTATAGTGCCTAAGGAAACTGTTTGAAGGCAGCTAGGAAAAGCTCTTTGCAATGCATTGACTCACTAGAATGAACAAACCAAGCTAGGGGATCCGGGAAGCGCTACTTTGGAAGGATGCCATCAAGAATTTCCCTAATCTCTCCCTTCTCTCTAATCTCGTGAGTGGCTAGCTTCGGTGTCGAGCGAAACTGATGCTGTCCAAGTCCGAGTGTGTGGATCTCATCACTTCCGCGACCAATTCCTCGCAGGCGAGCGATGCCCATTCCCGGATCGAGATCGCCCAGCTACCTCTCCAATCTCGTCATCCTTCGGTATGGCAAGCTGGGCAAGATCCAGCGCGCGCGAGCAGTGTTTGACTCCATGGAGCGACGCAATTGCCACTTGTGAGTCATTATGTTCTTGGCACGCCCAAGAAGGGCATCTCGCCACTACCAAGGATCGAGGCAAGTTTACTGCTGCATGGTGGATTGCTTGGGGCGAGCTGGGTGTATGGAAGAGGTCCAGGAACTTGTGAGGAGCATGACTTACATGCCAGTTTCAGTGGATTGGACGTGCTTGTTGGGAGCAAAGTCTAGAAATTGAGGACAAAGATCTCATGGTGTTGTGTGCTTGAACAAGCTTTAAGTGTAGATTCTAGGAATTCTTTTGCCTATGTTCTACTAGCAAATAGTAGCAATTTTGTTTGAAACTAGAGTGAGTATAGATTCTGTGTCCTCGTGATTAAAGAGGGTAACAGATCATCATGTATGATTAAAGAGAAAATTCTTTGCTCATTTCCAAGGTAAAGTACAAGAGCCATGGACTATATAAATTTAGGGTTCTTGGAGGTCAGTGGGAGGAAGAGGGGCGAGCGGGAGGAGCGGTGGATTCTCCCAGTGATGGCACAGGGCTGCGCGGCAATCTCCAGTGCAGGCGGCCATGGCAGGAGCTCAGCGGCTCGCTGGGCGACCTGGGCACCATTCATCCCGATCGTCGTGGCTCTAGCTCTCGTCAATGGCATGGATCCTGGTACGTCTCTCATCACCACGGGCATCTACAACATTCTCACCAGCGTGCTCTTTGGCGGGCCGATGCCTGTCCAGCCCATGAAATCCATCGCGGCGGTGGCCTTCACCGAATCCAAGCATCTCAGTGTGGATGAGATCATGGCCGCGGGGATCACTGTGTCTGCAATCGTGTTTGTGCTTGGAATCACGGGCTTGATCACGGGTCGTGGCTTGGATCGTGCCATTGCCGGTGGTTCGTGGCATCCAGCTTGCGCATGGGCTCTCTTTCGCGGTCAAGGCTGTCAAGTACGTGATGAAGGATCAAAATCTCTCTAGGGACAAGGCAATGGGTGATTGACCATGGCTGGGCTTGGATGGAATTCTCCTCGCAGTGATTTGCTTCGCATTTATCGTGCTGGTGAATGGATCCGGCGAGGGCTACGAGTACTTTGTGACGAACAGTGAAGGTGATCGTCATCATGATGATCATGAAGAGCACCGTGAAGAACATCAAGCGAGATTGTCAAAGCTCGTGACGTTTTTCCAGAGGATCCCGACTGCCTTGGCAGTGTTCGTGCTCGGGATCCTCCTGGCGTTCGTGAGGAGGCCACACATTCTCAAGGAGCTCCAGTTTGGCCCGGCCACGCCACAGATCGCTCGAATCTCTTCCCACGACTGGAAGACGGGGTTTGTGAGAGCCGCCATCCTGCAGCTCCCTCTCACCATCCTCAACTCGGTGGTGGCGGTTTGCAAGCTCTCGAGCGATCTCTTCCCAGCCAAGAAGGACGCCGTGACTCCGACCAAAGTCTCGGGGGCTGCTGGTTTGGAGCTCTCCTGGTTTTCCATGGCGCTGGAGGACTGGCCGGGCAGTATTGTTTCGGAGCCACGAGTGGGGTGGCGATGGCAAGCTTGTGCTGGGGCTTCTCTTGGGGAGCTCACTGGTGAGAATTCTCCCAGCTTTTCCAGTGAGACTGCTGGGGATCTTGCTGCTCTTCTCCGGGGCAGGCGATGGCGTGCCGGGATCAAACTAGTAGGAGGGACTTGTTTGTGATGCTCTGCTGCATTGCCATCTCGCAGGGATCCAATCTCGTGGTGGGATGTGTTTGTGCCATACTCTTGTATGTGCTGCTCCAGGCGAGAGAGATGGATTGTTGGGCGATTGCACTCTTGGTCGCGAGGTTCCTCAATGTAAATAAAGCTTTAAAAAGTTTGGGAGAACACCATGGTAACACACTTGCCTGAAACCACGTCCATGCCATCTTCTCGAAAGCCTGCGAGGCCTGGCTACAACCACCGTTAGCGGCATATGAAGCCAGGGATGTCATCCGCAACAAAGACGGGGCAGAGTAAATGGGGCTTCATCGAGGTCTTCATGTCGAAATTGATCCGGGACTACTTGAGGGGTTTGAAAAACTTGGTGTAAATTTAAAAACTATGTACTTTTCACTCAAGAGTAAAATGGATTCTTTTCCTCACCGGGCGGAGTGAGAGCAATTTGGCCTGGCCTAGCAAACGAGAGAGTGAAACATTGGAGGGATGTGTGCTTCTATATCCCAACCTTTGCCACGAGTCCCGCTTGGTCGCTCCACCACCCATAGGAGAAGTTCAATGCCCACATCGAACGTCTCTTTTTAATCCTACGATTTGTAGATTATGTCTCCGGGGGCATCCCCCCACTTAGTAGTGTGCCTAAGTTAGCCTCCCCGGCCAAGAGCCCATGACAATGGAATATAGGTGTCCCTATACCCCTCACCCCACCACGCCCTAGTATGGGGTTGGGACTTGAACCCAGCCTTGCTTTACTAGGGGGTTGGGACTTGAACCCAACCTCTGTAGAATATGTTTACGGATTCGACATCCTTATGAGAAGTTGGGCATAGTTCTCTACACTTGGTTGACCTAGCTAACCCATGCTAATTAGCTTACCTTCGGCGCGCCTTCAGGTCCCAACATATGCCATTGCTCAACTTCACAAATGGATGCTTTTAATTGAACTTTGCATAAGTACATAGGGTTCTGCTTTGCAGAAATTCCTCCATTAGATCTCGCGCATTTGCTAGGTTCTCTTCCGGTTCCCACGTTGTTTCGTAGTGTGGAAAGCCTTTTCACTTTACATGGAACTCTCTCACCTCGTGTCCTTGTCGCTTGCTTTTGCGCGCATTGAGGATGGCCTCCACTTTGTATTCCTCTTCCCTTTGGATAACCTCAGGTAAAGGTCTCACTTGGTCTTTGCAAAGTGGATCCTCAAAGTACAACTTGAGTAAGTTCACATGGACCACTTGGTGCATCTTCCCCATCTCTCAAGGAAGTCAGAGGCGATAAGCCACTTTACCAATTCGTGCCTCAATCTCATGAGGCCCCGTGAACCTGTTTAAGGAACTCAAGATCAATTCATTTCCAGGAATACATGCATCTTACCTTTGGATTAACTTCCGGCTGATCCCACTTGGTAGCCTTATGTTTTTGGTGTTTAGCCACACCTTCTCCCCAGGTTGGAACTCTACGTCTCGACACTTCTGGTTCGCATGTTTGATTTGCCTTTGTTGGGCCCGTTCCAAGGAATCCCTCACTAGATTCCAAATGTTGAGTCTTTCCGCCGTGAATGCCTCCACTGCGGGTAACTCTTCATGGTACTCGGCCACGCTAACTTCCACAGGACCTTCAATAGCTCACCCATTGATGACTTCCCATGGACTCACCCTGATACTTGAGTGTGGTGAGTTGTTATAGCACATTTCCACAAGTCCCAAATGACTTACCCAATCAATTTGATTTCCAGAGACATAGCATTGCAAATAATCCTCCAACTGCCTATTCACCCTTTCTGTTTGTCTATCTGTCAAGAAGTGTTAGTGCCATCCAATTTGACTTAATACCCCATTACCTGTCTGTGAGTGATAAGATGTGCTGAATTTCAACTTGGTGCAATACTGTTCCAGGAGAGTTCTTCAGAACCTGCTGGTGAAGATCTTATCTCGATCTAAGATGATCTCCTCTGGCTTTACCCACACTCGAACCACTTGTTCGAAGAATAGCTTTGCCACACCTTCCGCATCCACCTCCATTGTGGTGGGTATGAAATGTGCCATCTTTGAAAATCGGTCCACCACCACAAATATTGCATCAAACCCCTCACTTGGGGGGAGTCCCATAATAAAGTCCATCGTAAGACATTTCCATGGATAATCTAGAATTGGGATGTTTTGTAACAAACCCCCATTAGCCTTAGTCATGGCTTTGACTTGCTGACATGTTGGACATGTCTTTACATAGTCTTTGATGTCCTTAGCCATATCTGGCCAGTGGTACTTCCTCTTGAGTAAGCCCATCATTTTGGGCATTCCACCGTGTCCCGCAAAAGGTCTGTCATGACACTCTTCTAAGGCTACCTTCCTTAGTTTCCCTTCTGGAACATACACCCTCGTTTACTTGTAATAGATGAGTCCATTGTGTTTCGCATAGCCCATTTTCTTTTCCGTTGGCAGTTCACCTCTTTGGTGAGCTTCTCGTGCCTCTAGATTCCTCAACAACACTTCCTGTGCTAGACCATCGTTCTCATATGCTGTCCACATATCATCCCAAAAGGTTGCTGTCACGTTAGATATCACCAACTTCAAGCTCGCTTTTCGACTTAGCGCATCCGCCACGATGTTGCTCTTCCCAGGCTTGTACAGAATATTGCAATCAAACTTAGTTATAGCATTAGCCCACCGACCCTGTTTCCCTCTTAGGTCGGGCTGTGACAAGAAGTGTTTCATTGCCACATTGTCCGTGTAAACCTTGAAGTGTCTCCCAAGGTAGTGTCGCCACTCCTTGAGCGCCTTAACCACTGTAAACAATTCCTTCTCGTGGGTAGGCCACTTCCATTGAGCCTTATCCAACTTCTTCAAGAAGAACGCTACTGGATGGTTGTCTTGCTTCAAAATTGCACCCAATGCAAAGTCTGAAGCATTTGTTTCTACCTCAAAGTCCTTACCAAAGTCTGGTAATGCCAACACGGGAGCCTTCCTCAACTTCCCCTAGAGGTGGACAAATGCCGCTTCGCATTCCGCTGTCCATACCATCTTCCTTTTTCCTGTTTGGTTCGTTAAGGGTAGGGCTACTCTCGAATAAATTTTGATAAACTTTCCGTAGTAGTTGCATAACCCCAAGAATGCCTTTAACTTGTGTACATTTAATGGTCGCTCCCAATCTTGGATCACTTGGACCTTCTCAGGGTCCACCTTGAGCCCGTCCTTGCCTACCACATGCCCGAGAAACTTTACCTCTTGTTGAGCAAAGTCACATTTGCTCTCTTTAGTATACAGCTAGTGTTCCTTTAGTTTCTCAAACACCTTTGTCAAGTGTTCGGCATGCTCCTCTAGCATTTTGCTATAGATCAGGATGTCATCAATATATATGACCACAAAGTGATCCAAATAGGGTACAAAGATGTGGTTCATCAACGCCGAAAATATTGCCGGCACATTGCATAGCCCAAAGGGCATCACCAGAAACTCAAGCTCCCATACCTTGTTCGACATGTTGTCTACTCGACATCTTCCTCTGCTACCTGATCTGGTAGTATCCTGACCTTAGGTCAATCCTCGAGAAGTATTTTGCTTTTCCCAACCTATCGAATAGGTCCTCAATCTTTGGCAAAGGGTACTTGTTCTTCTTTGTATACTTGTTGAGCAATTGGTAGTCTATAGATCCATCTTTCTTTTTCACAAATAACACTGGTGCCCTATACAGTGACTAGCTCCTCTGGCATGGTATATGTCACTCTTCACCGAGAGTAAGCACAAAAATGTTGCCTTGGTTTCTTAAGTGAGTTGTCCTCTCGTGGACACCAGGTTTAGGCAGGAATCTTTGGCCTTGCATTGTCCTACCTTTAGATCCTGGGCCTCCATGCTAGATCTTCTTCCTTGGGCATTCGCTAGTACCACAAGGTTCCTACTTTGTCTATGTCGAACCAATTGAACCAATCCATCCCGAAGATTATGTCAAATCCTGCCATGTCCAACAGAATGAAATCAATGTCTACTTTCCATGTCCCTACTTCGACTTTCGCTTGTCGAAGTACCTCATCGGTGCTTTGGCTACTTTGAACAAACTCTATGGTTTGCCTAGCTGCTGCACCGTTAGTCCAACTTGCCGGACTATATCTGTAGCCACAAAATTATCTGAAGCACCCGTATCAATAACGATCTTAACAAAGCTACCTCCGAGGGAAGCTCAGAGGGCTAGTAGATGTCGCAAACGACTCTCTACCAAAGTTGCTCGTGTAATGAGTAACTTTGAGTTAGGGACTGGATCACGTACCTCAGTTTAGATTTCACTCGACTTAATGGCTATATTAGCTTTAGCCTTCTTTGGGTAAGGACATTCCCTAGAGAAGTGTCCCACTTCACCGCAGTTGTAGCATATGTTGTTTCCCATGTTGCTAGCCAACTTGCCCTTTTAATCCATGAGTTTGTCTCTTTTTGCTTGACTCCCCCACATACTCACTCGCTGGCCACCAAATCTACCTTTCCGGAACCTCGAGGACTCATTCTTAGAGAAACTCTTCTTGAATTTCCCTTTGCTATATGTTCCCCTTGGTTTGGCCCCTTTGCTAAACGTGGACCCCGACCCTATCGTGTTCCCTTTTCGCAGGTTATCGTTGAAATGCACTTTGATAGCCACATCTAACACTTCCTTGTAGTTGGTCAGGTTCTAACGTATCACCTCACCGCGAGCCCAAGTTTGCAAGCCTAATATAAAGGCATGGAATGCATCTATATCACCCATATCTGTGACTAGTATCACATACTCTTGAATGCTTCTGATCTACTTTAGCCTACTCAACTCATCCTTTAGGTGCAAAGTAGCATTCGAAGGAATGTATATCGCGTAGATCTTTGCCTTCATCATTTCCCAAGTGGCTACCAGTCCTTTGTTAGCCTCTGTTGTTCTCCACCAAGACTTGGCATTGTTTGCCAAGTATGGTTTTGCACATGGGACCTTCTCCGAGCTCGGTAACCGCAATGCTTGGACGTAGTCCTCCATATCGTAAAAGCAATCCTCCACCACCTTATAGTCATTCACTCCCTTGAAGACCAGTGGGGGCTTTGGTTTGTTCTTGGGAATTGTTTGAGGGACTAATTCCACTTCAGTCTGTTCGACTTTATTTGGTTCTGCCTCAGTCCCTACCGAAGGGTCCACACCTTCTGCACTGCCAGCATCCGCAGTCTTTCGCTTTTTTTTTCTGCTTTTTGTCACGCTTTAGCTTGCGTATGAGAGTCTCCAGTAGGACATTGGTCTATGCCAATTGTCCTTCTAGAACATCCAATCGAGCCTTGGACGACCAAACCTCACCATCGGACTCCTGTTTGGAAATTTTCTCACTAGAGTCCTCCTCATGCAAGGATTCCTCATCCATAGCCTCTTGTTCGACCAGGAGCTCCAGCTCTAATGGAGGTTTTGTCTTTGCCTTGGTTCGTTTACACCTCGCCTTTGCCATCTCCCAGCAATCCGCCTCTATCCTTCGCTAGAACTGAGGAAAAGGCTCCAATACCAAATTATGCCCCGCCTTTGCCTTCGCTAGAACTGAGGAAAAGGCTCCAATACCAAATTGTAAGCCACAAATTTTTCCTTTCCAATTTGCTAGCTTACCTCGTTTATCCGACTAACACTGCCTTATCTTTAGCTAAGTTCCCTCGCCAAGGTTCCCGCCTATGGTACCAGCTCCTACTTGGTCTTACTTTGTTTTAGCTACTCACTGCACGAGCAACGGAGCGTTAGCCATCCATCCACGGATTTCCAAATCTCTCCCAATCCCCCTCCCCGGGTTAGACTGGACTTAAGGTTCAGCTACACTCCCCGCAAGCACAAGCAGCCAGGCACACCAAGCCTCCAGGTTCCTAACATCCCTTGGTACCACAAGACTTGATCATGGGACCCTCTAAATCCCAAGTCTTAGGTGCAACACATACATACAACCTGCCTGCATGGCCTAGGCCTTGCCAAGTGCCTTGGCCAGGCACTCGGCCAGGAACTCAGCGGGGGCTGGCCATGGTAGTGTGGGGCGGGCTGGTACACCAGCAAACCCGTCCACGTGGCTTGGCCCGCGCCAAGTGCTTAGGCCAGGCACTTGGCCGGGCACTTAGTGCAACTCGGCCATGGCATACCAGCGCGGGCAGTCGGCCAGGCTGTGGCCCTGTGTGGGCCAGGATAGCATGTGTGGCCTGGCCTGAGCACTCGGCTGGGAATTTGGCCAGGCACTCGGTGTGGGCCGCACTGGTACGCTGGCGAACTGGGCTGTGTGGCCCAGCCGGGGCACTCGGCTAGGCTGTGGGCTGAGTTAGCCTGGACATCAAGTGGGCTTGGGTGTTGCCTCCCTCAGCTGGTACGCTAGTGTACCAGTGGATGACCACCATGCAATTACTTCTTATACATTTTTATTTTATAATGAGTTTTTCTTATTTTTAGAAATGAAAACAAAATAAACTAGAAAAGGATAAAGATGTTGGATCAAAGAGAACAAGACATGAGGAAGACGAGATCTAGGATGACAATCAATTTGACCTTCAGATAGAGATTTCCATAGCAACAACTCTACCGTCTACATTGCCATCTTCGCAACCAGATAGCTCCAATCCACATCCACCCCCATTTCCGCCACCACCGCCATCAATGCCACCACCACCTTGACTGCCATTACCACACTACTTTCACCACCATTACCACCAACCACCATTGCCATCATTGCCATTACCTCACCACCACCAGCGCCATTGCAACTGTTGCCATCACTGCCATTGCTGCCACAACCTCAAATGCCACTACTCTTAACATATTCACAAAATATGGCAAAAACTAGCTGCATTACAGAGCAGTCCCCAAGTGTGCCTGACGGGGGTGTTGGGCTTGAGCTGGGGGATAGATTTGATAATGGTGCTATTGGAGGTGTAGTTGAAGCTGAAAGAGAAGTGGAGCTACTTGAACACGTCGTAAACAAGCACTTCCAAAAGACAGTTTTGAGAACCAAAGAGAAGGCCGTTCACATGACTCTAGAGTCTCTGAAGTGGGAAGGCTCGGGAGACATGATCTGAGAAATCTTACTGTGTCAATTCACTTAGACAAGCATCGTTTGGTCTGCTTCACCTCACTTTGTCAACATGGATATCTATAGTCTATACAAATAGAATGGCCTCGAGACAAACATAGGTATATTGCTTATTTCGGTTTTCAAGCCAGGAATGACAAATGCCCTCTCGATGTCACTAGAAATCGAGAGGGTTTGGGATGACATTTGGAAAATGAAGTCCTGCAAATTTGATAACATGCTTATGAGACATCTTGAGACTCAACAATTTGTGGGGAAAATGTTCTACATTATCGATAGGAATCATCGCTGGTGTATGTGGATGAAGTGCATCAATGAATACTTCTGAGACGATCTTGTCTATCACACCAATATTCCATCTTCAATCACTTTTAACAATTTGTGTTTTGCAGGTTGGGATAGTTTGTAGTGCAAAAGAAAAGCCTAGTATATGATATCGAGCAGATCCAATTTCTTGCCAATCTCGATGAGGATGAAGTCTACAGCCACTATAGTGATAATTTAGCATCACTTATTCGGCATTAAAGAGGTCATCAAATTGCCAATAGATGGTACAAGAATTTAATGGCTTTTATGACAGCCGTGTGGAGTAAGGTATGTTCTTCCAAGTATACTTCTTGTCATAGAATGTTTGTGATGTCTTCAGCCATTGGTGAAGGTTAGGCAAGATGCATATGCATAGTCGCATTAAGCTAAAAATGATCAAAAACTCTCAGAGCATTTAACTGTAATTGACAAGAAAATCAACATCATAAAGAAAATAAAGGTAAAGAAATTACTTAGTGTGGTTGACCCTCAATGCCCAAAGGAGTGGTTTGATATTATAACAGAGTTTGCTTGTCATGAAAGTAAGTATTGTTTGTGTTTACTTGAAGGTTACTCACAAAAGTTATTTCTTAGTGGGCAAGACTCTATTCTGATACACATTCTGAACGACCTCAATAATAGACTCAGAGATGGAGAAAAATGTTTGGACAATATGATGGAGACTATAATAAAGAGGACTGTCTACATTTCACAAATTATATATGAATGGGAGGTGTTTCTAACACCTTTCATAGGGGATGATCCTAAGCAACTTCCATTCAAGGACTTTGTCACCACTGAGCTTACAAAACTCGGAGAGGACTAGCTACCAAAGAAGGCCACAAGCAAGACTCTATTTGATAAACAACTTGGGCAACCTTTATACAGTGAGTGGCTTTTAAGTAACATACAGTTTCTTAACCATATTCAATTTGTTTATATTTTATTATAGGTATTTCCAAAATAGAGGCATTCCTCTTGAAACACTAGTATGCAAATGACTCTTGAGGCATGGTGTAAGAGATGGAGGCATGTACCCGACAACAACAAAATTTCTAACAGCAATAAAGCGAGCTTGTCCTTGGGAATTAGAGATGCCAAATTATGCACCAACCTACCGAGAGGCTACAAGAGGCAATAATGAAGACATGCCGGATGATGAAGATGATGGCCATGAGAATGTCAACACTGTTGGTGCCAATGGCAAAGAGAATGAAGATGGTTGTCAGAACAACTTGCAAAAAATTCCTCGGGATGAAGTGGAGTAAGAGAACCAGAATGTATAAGAAGTTCTACCTCAACAAAAGTGTGCAAATCCACATCTGGAGGAATCAATCAATAGTGATGATGATCGTTCAAGACGTGCCCACAACTGAGGAACTTCTTGAGGTATATTTCTCTTAAGTCTCTCCTATTCTTAATTCCTCAAAATGGTTGCAGCAAAAATTGTCGGGAGTAACTTCATTCCAACTCGTCTTGATGCCTAAGAAGAGGACTTGGAGGAACTTACATCTACCACATGCCACATGATGGTTATGTAAATTTTTCTAAATTTTTTATGCCACATGACTGGTATGTAAATTTTTCTTAAATTCACATTTGACCTTTGTCTTCTCCCCCTAGATTTGCCTTGTTTCTCCAATGGCATTTCGTGGTGAAGTTAGGATCTTTATTAGCTCCTACAGTTCATTGATGGCATCTTTTAAAGAGGATGCTGAGAATATGGCTATCTGGCAAAAGTGGGAGTGCTTTTGTCAGAAGATCCATAAGCGACCGCTTGAGAGCATAAACTTCATGTTCTTTGACATGCTAGATGGTTTTCCAAACGTTGATGGTGATGTCCTAAGCTGTGACTAAAGACCACTTGAAGGATGGGGCGTGGACCATACTTGAGCTCACGAGTTAAAGAGTTGAGTTCACGAGTTGAGCTCAATTTTCAATTGTAATTTAGTATTATAAACTTTAAAATTTTAAGGTTATGGCAAACCTAATAATTTCATAACTCTTTATATATTATATAGATAAAAATGTTTTAAAGGACACTTCTTGTTCTAATAATTTAAATATTTACTACATGCAATGATAGGGACGTTTGTTAGAATATAAAATAAAATGTTTGCAAAAAGAGTATTCTTGTAACTTATTTAAATTTGTACTTTCTGCTTTCTAGCTAGTAAATGTCAGGTTTGTTAGAATTAAAAAATTATTAAATTTAAAATAAGATTCTATGTAAAGCCATATAACCGTTTGAAAGGAAAAAAAATAACCGTTGATGTAAGCTTATTGCATATAAAAGAAGGACTTGGTTCTTTCTAGAATGCATTTTTGAGGGGTTTGTCATAGCATACTATCTAAAATTTAGAAATCTTCATTCACACTTTCATTTGAAAAAAGGGAAATACACACAAATGTCTATGGGTTTTAGTGTTGGTAATTTTACTTCTCACAATCTTTCTTCCTAGGGTTCAAGGGCTAGGAGATGCAATAACTATCCCATTGCACGACATAACCAAACCACACAGGAGAATGAAAGAGAGGATAGTGAGGATAGTGATCATGAGTTGGAGATAAATGCAATGACAGAAGGTGCAACAAATTGGGTGAAAAAGAATGCCCTTTTACTGATTGAGTGCAATTCTGCCACTTTCAAGAAATACCCTATATATTTTCTAGCGTTTGGTGGAAATAATGGCAATGATCAATATGATGGTATATATGCTCTCACGACACACTACAACATCATGCACCCGAAAGACTACCATGAAATCTTTTTTGAGATGGTAAAGACAGAAATGGAGACACACGAGTACTATGAGTAGTATTGCGACAAGAACACTCGGAAGTATATAAAATGAAAAGTGAAATGAAAAAGCACATTTTTATTAATTATATAAAGTATAATAAATTTTATTGATAAAGAATAAACATCGATAGTGTTGAAGAAATCTAATTAGCTCCAAAAGTTTTCTGCAACTCAGCAATAGTAAAGCTTGCTTGGTGTATATGAATATCCACTTTAGGATCCTGGTGCAAGATGTTGATGAAGATGTAGTACATATGTTTGCAAGGAGCATATACCTTCCTATGTTCCTCGCGCTTCATAAAGTCTAGACATGTGCAAAAAGGAAAGTCATGAATGGCAATTGTGTACTCTCCACCTTTTGTTTTGACTATATACTCCTTTGCAAGCGTAATGATATACTTCGTAGAGAGAATCTCACACTCAAGTGTTTGAGCTAAATTTATTTTACCTTACTTCTGCTTGGAGACGGTACTAATAAATTTAACTGCCTTACCTTTTCATGCTGGCCTCTTGTGCATCTCTATAGGAATAGTTCTGGTTTTGTCACTCATATCTCCAACTCTCCTCTCAAGATTGAAACTAGATTTCTCAAGGTTTTCAATCTCAGCCGAGGTGAGTGCGACCCTATTAGCAACTGGACATTCTTGAGGTACTGCATCAGGTTTAGTCACTATAGTGTCTTCAAGCCTCTTCGTATGGTTGGTGTCGGTGTTGCAACAATATAGCCAGCACCATCTCGAAAATCCTACTTGCTTTCGTTCCCTATAGAAACATGGGGCTGGAACAAAAGCAGATTTATCACCACGAATCCAAGCCCAACACTTGCCCCTCGGAAGCATCCCCACACACCTTACATTCGATTTTGCTGGCACGTGTCGGATTGCCCATTGCTTCGGCTCCACACTATGGTAAGCAATTTCAACCTGTTGCAATGCACTTTCTTCATCAGCCACTTGAGGTGGCTTAGTCCGAGAGCGGTGTCTTGGAGTAGAATGGTACTTGACATCAGGCCTATGAGAGCTTTTCACTCCAAGGTCCGTACCAACATCTTCCCTAGCAAAGGAAAAATGACGCTTTGAGCGGACAGTCTTCATATCACCAATAGAAGCTCGGGGAGTGTACTCCATAAATGTGCCACGGAACACTTCCTCAACTACAGTTGCCACTGTTCGGGCGGGTGGTGTTAATTTTCTCTTCATCCTATCATGTAACATCTTAATAGAAGGCCCTATTCCCATGTATCTTCCTTCCTCGAATGCCAGTGCTTTTGAAGATTGCTCTATAGCACGTATCAAATCTGATAGATAGGCTTTGTATAGACTTATCTTCCCTTTCCCTGCCTCAGAGGAACGCTAACTCCAGTGCTTACTTTCAGAGAGATTCACAGTTGGGGTGTATGCGAGGTCCTCAAGTGGTTGATCCTAATGGAAAAGGCAATATTAAGAGGTGATAAAAGGAGAAGAAAAAATAGAAACCAATATGAAAAGAGTGATGTCCCCACTAGAATATCCTAACTTCCCACCACCCTAACCATGACTCAAGTTGTGGTAGGCAATTTACGTCTATATGGCCATCTTCACGCCACCATATTCGAATCTCATTTGCTTTTGCCTCATGCTCTTTTTCAAAAGGTGAAACTTGCCATTGTTTGCACAACTCCTTAAATATTGATTGAAACTCTGTCTTGATAAGGTGGCAGTGCTGGTTTAAGCTTTGAGCCCAATGGAACTCACAAGTCCTCTCACGACCTTCCAATGGCTGACCATTCCCAAAAACTGTTCAGACACCATTCCAGTTTGCACCAGCCCCATCTACCATGAAACTACGAAAGTTTGCAGGATTACCAATCTGCTTTAGGATAATATCGGAGAGCCAAAATATTTCTTGTGCTGTCTGATCTTGTACTTTAAACTCTGCTATCACAATTGTTAAGTTACAGCATAGCCTATGAAAACACAAATATTATAACAATTTCAATATAATAAAAATAAAAATTACCTTGGATCATACACATGAGCTCCCATGGTTGTCCAACCCGATACGCGCTCTATATGGTCAAAATGTACCCATGCATTTGCAAGGTTATTGGACCCAAACATGTCCATTCGGGAGACAAGATCTACACTAGAGGCAGGGCCCATGGTAGATATTTTGAAGATGAAGGGGCTCTCTTGCTCATTCACAACTTGGTCTGGAAACAAACTTTCATGGATGAACTTGTATGGACAAGTTCATTTCAATTCAAGGATGGAGTCAAATTTTGATTGCAACTTCCCCTCTCGAGATTCACATATCCAAGATTTTATCCTAAACAATATAATATAAGAAAAAATTATTATTATAACGTATGAAATATAATGGATGTACCTCCTTAGGCTAGTAGCAGGTTGTACTCCTCATAGTAAGTCCTGCAAGCTAGCCTCGTTTAGTTGAGTCTTTTGGCAACCTGGATTGAGTAAGGTGTTTGTGATAAAATCCTTGAGGACAGTCTTCTGAATATACTTCGGAGTTGCAGATGAGTTTCTCATAGTCTCTTTCTGCATAGCATCTTTGAAACGGTTGAGAGAACTCCTTTGTATCCCTTCCTGCATTAGATGCATGTGTGTGCCAACATGCACTACAGCTCTTCCAGCCATTCCATCTTGTGGAAGAAAGTAGTACACCTTAACCTCGCAGATAGCATAATATAGAGGAGCATTTTTGCAGAATCGACACTTGAATCCAACAGCAATGGTGTCACAGGCTGGAGGATTGATTGGACCCTTCAAAAAATATAGAGTTTCTACAGCAGTCTTGATTGCATGCTTCATCCACACAATTTAAATGCTCGCCACAATGAACTATAGATACTATGCCTTCAAAATGTTCGAAGTGTGTGGTTTTGATCTTGCACCAATTGTGGACATCTTACTTGGTTTCCATCCCCTTCCGTTTGGAACTTGTACTACTGACAAGAGGTGGTAGCTCGAAGAAAATGTTGCTGTTGTAGGAGGATGGAAGCTCATTAACAAGCCTATACAAAAACAAGTGCACGTCGATTGAGAGGCGTGAAAACTGGAAAGCACTGCTAACGGCTTTGAATATTGCTGAAGTTGGAGCTGAAGCTAGAGTTGGAGCTAGTGAATTCAGTGCCAACACTAGCATGACTTCTCCACTTGAACTAAAAGAGGACGAGAGGATAATGACTGACTCTTACTTCACATTCACTTTGGTTGAAGTGTATTTTGGCATTTTGACTGGAGATCCAAACACTCGAATCTCCTTCGACTTGAAATTCTGTAAATCCCATTGTTGTCCACCCTCGCCCACACCAGAAAGAAGAAACTCTGAGTATGCAACTATACCAGTGTCATTGCGAATCACAGTCTCTAAAGAAATAGAGCCAAGACGAAGATCAAAACACCAATATAGAAAACTTTCAAAAACAATACTCTGAGAGAATGAAAGAGGTGGGTGATCTTGAAAATGAAGAAGAAACCTCTCCATCCTTCTCAATAGGTTTTGGAGTTCTCTCTCTTTATGCTACTTGTAAAAATCCATAGTGAAACATAATTAAAATTTAAATAGAGTAATAAGAAGACAACATACAAAATGAATTTAAATTCTATAGATAATTTAACATGTTCAAGTGTGACATTATTAATATTATTATTATCTATTATGATGTTTGATGCATGTATACACATAGATCCAAGGAAAGATTTTCAGCACATGAAGTTTGATAGTTAATAATGATACCAGTAATGACATTCTACTATAGCGTGTCAAAAAAATAGATCCAATTTGACGTTAGTACGTGTGATATGTCAATTTGTCAAATTTTAAGTGGTAGATGATAATAAATCTTGATAATAAATCTTGTCAAATCTTATTTTTCACTGACAGATTTGATTCGTAGTACAACTCAAGTTTTATCCATAATTGTGAACACTGCTCAATGACATTTAAAGCACGTGCCTATTGTTTAGGATCTAATACAACACAAAATAAATTTCTGGATGAGGATTCATCCATTCATAGATCGATATTGTACAACATATTTAACGTGCCTTATTTATACTCTTTAAAGTTCTTGTAACAATTCCAAAATATGTACAAAATATTGATGAGAATGCATCCTTTCTAGATAATTTGTAAAATACAATATCATATCTCTAATAACAGAAATGTTGATAGGTGCTAGTTATATCATCATTAAAATATACAAAATAAAGAAGCATAATTTACATATAATAATAATGATAAGATAAAATAAGATCAAAAGATATTGTGATAGTGTAGATTTAGGTTATTCAGAATGAATGGCCAAGATGAGAGACTGGTTAGGGTTAGGGCAGCCATCAGGATTAGGGTTAGGGTAGCTGCCAAGATTAGGTTACTGTTCGCACCGTGAGTGGAGCGGCGGTTGTTCATCCCCACAAAAGAGAAAAAAAGCGTGCGAGAGATCGAGAGATTGAGCGCAAAGGAGATCGAGGGATTGATCGAGGGATTGAGTGCAAAGGAGATCGAGTGATTGAGCGCGGAAAAGATGGAGAGATTGAGCGCGTGAGCTGGAGAGATTGAGCGTGCGAGTGGGAGAGATTGAGCGGACAAGAAATCTAGCACGATTAAGAAATCGGGAAGGAAAGATGCTACCGAGGGTGAGTTTTGATTTGATTGCTTCCACTTCCATTTTTTTCTTCTTGCTTCTTTCTTGATTGCTTCTTTAGGGCCAGCCACCTCGGGCAGTTTTGCTAGCTGAGGGGCCGAGGTTATTTGAATAACCTCAGTCCCTCGGATGGCTAAACTGCCCAAGGTTGAGCCCGAGCTGGCCATCTCGGGCAGTTTTGCTGGCAGAGAGGCCAAGGTTATTTGAATAACCTCGGCCCCTTGGGTGGCCAAATTGCCCGAGGCCTAGTGTGGGCCAACCACCTCTGGCAGTTTTGCTGCCCGAAGGGCTGAGGTTATTCAAATAACCTCGACCTCGGGTGGCCAAACTGCCCGAGGTGGAGTGCGGGCCGGCCACCTCGGGCAGTTTGGCCACTCGAGGGGCCAAGGTTATTTGAATAACCTCAACCCCCTGGGCAGCCAAAGTGCCCGAGGTGGCCAGCTTGAGCTCGACCTCTTCACTGGCCCACCACCAGCGCAAATCCCTGAAGTTGGGCAATCTAGTGGTGTTCATGATAGGGAACCTAAGGAACAGCCTGGAGCTGAAAGAGTTGCAGACTTTTCTGACAACGTGGTGGACAAGCGCTTCCAAAAGACTATTATGCGGACAAGGGAAAAAGCAGTTCACCAAACACTTGAGACACTCAAGTGGCCAGGCCCTTGTGACTTGATCAGAGAAATCCCACTTTGCCATTTGTAGCAGACGAACCTTGTCCGTATAGCATCCAAGTATGTCAACCTGGATATATACAGCTTGTTCAAACATAATGGCCTTGCAACAAATATCGGTATGTTTTTAGTCTCTTTTTGCAAGCCAGGAACAATGGAGATCATTATTGTCACACCCGAGATTGTGACAGCTAGGATTCTATTTGGAGGAGGAAGTCCCTAGAATTTGATAACATGCTTATTAGACATCCTGAGACTCGATAGCTTGCGGGGACAATGCTCCAAATTATTGATGGTAACCACCGATATGGAGCTTGGATGAAGTGTATCGACGATCATTTTTGCAATGATCCTGTCTACCATATCAATGTTCCAGTCAGCCATGTCTACGCGAGGGGACCTTTTGATGTCAACAGACTTATCTTGGCCTGCCAAAAGATCAATGCGTAAGTTTTATAGTTTACCTTTAACTCCACTTTAACTTGTTTTGTTGTGTTTAAATGTAGGCTTGGGCAGTTTGCTGTTCAAAAACAAAACCTTCACCATAATGTTGGCAGATGTCATCCTCACTCAAGTCTGCCAAAAATCGAAGTTGCTCGATGTCATAGACAATCTTGCAACACTTATTTAGCAGTCACGCACTCGAAATGACGGTACAACTTGGTTCAACAACCCAATCAATTTTATGCTCATTGTGTGGTGTAAGGTATGAAGCTCTATTTCGTTAAAGTGGGAATTGTCATTATCCCACTTGTAAAATAAGGTTTCCAAACCTTTATATAGTATATAAATATAACAAAATTCAATTGCATTGAGGCACATGCCATTTTATTTTAAATAAGGAAATGTCTACTCAATCACTTCTCCTCCCCCTGCCACTGCTTCACCTCTCTCTTCTCCTTGTCATCGTCGTCCATTTTCTTTCCATCCTTTTAATATTGGCTCAGTTGCTCCGAGTCTAGGTGGAGCCCAAGTCCCCATTCAATATTTACTTTCCCCTTATTAATAAAACAACTTCGTAGACTTCCAATAACATGCTATAACACTTCTAGTATAATGCAAATCCTCTCAAAGAATTGTCTTTTAATATTAATACAATGGCATGGAACCCCATGCCATAATAAGTTACATTTTTAAATAAATACATGCCATCTCAGACTGTTATTTTTTGCCTCCAACGCCTATACAATAATCTTGGAATTTCATCACTCTCCACACTATCAGGATTTAAACCCAATAGTAATGCCATCTCTTCTCTAATACGTCCACGCTCATGTTCAGTGGTCGAAGAACCCATCTGGTTGAGCAGATTATGGAGATGCGGATAGTGCTTGGCTAGACAATATACATGCCATAAATGATGACTGGTGTCTGTCCGATCAAATGGCTTCTGATATACCGTTCCATCTGCCATTTGGTTGATTTCTGCAGCCACCTCCTGGACTGGCCGGTTCTCTATCACCATTGCTCCAAGCCGTTTTGCAAGGTCCCCCAGAACATACGGTTTCTTCTCCATACTGCAAGAGATGGGGTGCACTACATATGTGTGCGTGTTCGCTGCAGTTTTAATCGGCGAGTCATCGATGATGAGGATTTCACTTGAGCTAGCAGTCCGGTTCATCACTACAGCCTCTAGCTTGACGAAGATGGGCTTGCTACCCCTCACATGGACCATAGTCAAGCAATCCTCCTGCGTTAGGAGAAAGTCAAATGGTAATATTACTCGCGTCTGATCGTGCATCATCTGTAGCAACGTTAATGCATTGTGGCGCATCATGGATGTCCAAACTCCCAATTGCAAATTCAACCCGGCCCTCTGTTTTAAGTGTCGCATGGTCATTATTAGATCCTGCAGTTTCTCCCGTGTGATTAATGTGAATCTGTCTCTTTTGATCAACTTGCGACCGCAGGCTTTGGAGGGTGCAATGACATTCGAGGACGAGCCATGCTCATGGGAGAAAAAGACACCGTTCAGATCAAAAACGATACAGTACCTTCGCCATGACTCTGAAATGAAATGCGTCAGCATAAAAAATGGTACAAGTCAATTTTACCATCTACAATATTAGCGAATGGTGCTCCCGATGGTCGTTGAGAGGGTTTTGGTCGAGGAAACATGAAGGGCGGAAATACTCTCCTCTGCAATGTGGGGTCAATCACATCCGATGGCGTGTGGGCACATGCCATTTCAGCTGTAGACTCTGGTACAACTGGCTCAACAGTGGCATGGGGTGGTTCCGATGGCGTGTGATCACACGCCATTTCAGCTAGTGCCTCCGTTGGCAAAGTGGACATGACCGAACAGGCAGCAGGGGCGGTGTAGGGAGGTTCCAACGGCGCGTAGTCAGACGATTGGGCACACGTTGAGTCCGTTGGAAATGAGGATACGACCGGCTCGGCGGCTGGGGTAGCCTCATGCGGGTCCAATGGCGCCTGGTCACCGTCAGTTGGATATGTGGACAAGATTGACTCAGTGGTATGGGCAGCATCACGTGGAGCGTGGTCAGCTTGCTTGGCGTTGATATGGATAGTAGCCTTCACCAGCTCTGATGACTCTTGCAGGCAAGTAGAGTCCACTGGCGGATCCATATGCATGTCCAAATATCTCCCTTCGATTGAGATGGTATCCTCCCGTGCTACTAAAAACAAACTCATTAGCACATTGAATCGACTATACTATATTTACCATCAACTGCTATTGAGGAACTAGGACCGATATCACTTGGGCGCACTGCTGATTCTGAAGGATTGGACATACGTTTCGACCCTTGCTTGGCACTATCCTTCCTCGACACTAAAGGCTAGAGTTTGTAAATTCAACTGAATAATCTCTACTTACCATTTGCTCTGCGACCTACATGGACAATGTTAGAAATGGTAAAAGGTTAGGAATGGATGTACTATTATTTACCTGATGGTTTGTCTTGTATGACCTTCCTCCGCTGCTCTTTGGCCACCTCAGGCTGGCCATCGTCGTCATCATCGTCGTCGTCGTTATTGTGATCGTCACCATTGTGAGGACCATCCAAGTCCTCTTCATCCTCCTCTTCTTCGTCCTCCTCTTCTTTGTCCTCCTCTTCGTCCTTCTGCTCTTCTTGCTCATTATCTTTCTCTGGCTCCTCATCCCCCTCCTGCATTTCTTCCATAGGCTGCTCAGGCTGGATGGCTTGTTCTTCCAGGACCATCTTGGGAAAATCATCTGGCCGAGTCTCCATCTCAAAATACAAGACATCCATAGCCTGTTTTAGTGCGTGACCTAGGACCGTATCCTCACCCGACTGTCTTAACATGGTTTCTGCATGTTCTTGCACCCTTTGAAGACGACGAGATGAGAAAAACGTGGCCCTGACTTGAAAAGCATCCCTCATCCATTGTACCTCTCCATTGAGATTGGGGAAGGGGAGTCTGCCATAGGAATCTGAGTCAGGAGGTGGTGACTGCCTGCTTTCACTCAGCCCTTGATCTGCAATGAATGGCATGAGCACACACGCCATAACCGCGAGGCATTACCTATCATCTTTTCCTTGCCCTTCTTCCTTTTCGAATCAAACGCCTCTGATCCCGACGACTGTCCAACGTGCTTTCGCTTTTAATGACCACTGTCAGTTTGAGCTTGGCTGGTGCTTGCCTGTTTTGCCTTTGAAGAAGTGTCTCCTGCAAGGAATGGCATGAGACCACACGCCATTGCAAATATAATTTGTACCTCCTTTTTTCCTATTGCTTGTCTGTTTGTCCTTCTTCGACGTGCCACCAATGCGCTTTTTAGTCCTCGTGTCTGAATATTCACAACGATCTATAATCAAAATGGCGTGAGGCCTCACGTGACCTTACCTTGTGCAGGTTGTGAGCTCGGCCTAATATGGGTATCTTCAATAGTAGCTGTTAACGTCGTTTCATCATCTGGGGGTGGCCACGCTCCTGCATACAGAGCTTGTGAGATAACATTTAAACTTAAAGTGCGTACTCACCAGGTTTGCAGAGAAGATACTGTTTTTCTTTGGCAACTGTAATTATATGCTCCATTGAAGTCACCTCCTCAATGGAGTTTGTCATCGCAACACACAGGACACCCTTGAGTAGTGCGGCTCGAAAGAATAGTCCGCCGCAGTTGTACTCGACAACGCATTTGCCCTTGGAGTCGGAAGTAGGTGACCCACCCGCTATTGCGTTGAAAACCCAGTTGAGCATTTCCCATGCTGCACCTGGAGCTTTCTTTGGATTCGAAAGCTCCATAGCCGTCTTCAGTTCCTCAGGCACGAGTAAATTGACCTCCCTCAGATCAATTCGATCGGCCTGGTCGAACGAAGCTGGGAAGTCACTCCAGTCCCACTCTGTTGCAGGACCAATAACAAGGGCGAGTGTGAAGATGCGGACATTCGTCGGTATCTTCTTCTTAGCCATTATCCCATGGATCTCCCGCATCTCCTTGCCTTTCAACCAAGCCTTCACCTCGTTCAAGGCCTTCCAGAACTTGTGATAGGATTCGGAGTCGTAGATCATATAGTGGACTGAAGATTCCACCTCCGCAAGTCCCACCATTAAGTTAATGATGGAGCTAACTTCGTCTGCATGAGTGATCTCCTCGTTTGTGAAGTCCATCACACAAAAGATGTTCTTGACCTGCTCATCTCCGCGGGAAACGATGCTCCTCCACCTTTGATCCTCATCCGAATTCAAGTATACCCGGTAAGGTTCTCGATAGGCTTCTGCTGCGGGGTCGAGCTGTTTCTGAAGCCGGCGGTCGACATCACTCTTAATGAAATTTGGATACTGATCCAACTTCTCAGCTTTACTTTTCGTGGCATCCCGCAGCAGATCGATGAACTTGGGGGCCCCCTTCACGTACTCGTCGATGTCTTCATTTGACAAATCTAGCGCTTCCATCATCTCTTGCGTGGTGTCGATGCTCACTGTCTCCACGGCCACTTGCTCGAAGATCCAATCCTTCAATAGCGCACGAGCTCTCAGAGTCGTGCACAAGTCCTCGTATGTCACAATATGGCCGGGAGTCATTTTGGTCTTGTTGAAGACTACCTCACCACGTAGAAGAGCATTAGCCACTATCAAAAGGTCATCGTCATCTAGAGACCGCGAGAAACGCAAGGCGTTGAGCTTCAAATCATTGGGCTTCCGGCCGTCCTCCACACCCATTGAGTTTAGTAACTCCCCGTTATGGTACCTCCTCAGCACATCTACCCATTTGTCAAAAACAACTTTTGTCGCGAGTAGAATGTTATGGATGCTGAGTGTGTCATTGACCCCCAGTGTTTTCGAGAGAAGACTCGAGAATTCCTGCAATGGAAATGGCATGAGGCCACATGCTATGCCACATGCAACGAGGCTTACCTGCCAGGCGCTAGTTGCTAGTGCACGTCCTTGTCCTGGTTTTTGTGGCTTCTTCAGTTGAACCCAGAGCTTCCGTGTTCGTGCCAATGTCTCGTGCAGACCCGATTTGTAGCACGTTTCTTGCTTGACATTCTGCGTGTGGGAGATGTATATGATAGATCGGAGGGGCGAGTTGCCTTTTATCAGGCGGACAACTCTTGTTTTAAAGACTTTCTTCACCTCCTCGCCCACCATAATATCCACAACTATCTCTTGCATCGCCAAGCTAGAATGCTGCCCGGAGACGGCATAGAACCGGATGTTCTGATCGTCCAACACCTTCCTATTGATCAAGTCTAGAAACCTCATCTCGCCCTTCATTGTTCGGTAGTAGGGGATCACGTCTGCGATGTCGGGTGTTACTGGACTTGCCAGCATCTTCTGCTTCAGTTTCTCCACCCACTCATCAGATACTAGCTTGTGGTTGTATTTGCTTTGGATGTCGATATGGCTCACGTCGATTGTATATACTTTGTTGGAATAGTAACAAGTACTATTATCTGCGACGATTTTTGCTGCCTCTTCTTGCTCTTTCTGCTCTTTGCGGCTCTTCTTTTTGGTGGGTGTAGTGTTCGAACCCGAGGCAATGGCATCACCGAGTAGCTTCTTTTTTGGAGGAGAGTCGGACGTCGGCTTGAGCTTGACCACCCTTTTCTGCTTCGGGGTAGTTTCCAGATCGACCCCCTTCCCCTTCGCTTCGCGAACTGGAGGCACTCTCAACGGCTCAATGTTGGAATATAGTTTTTGAACATCGCCGTAGGTGAGGTCCGTGGATTCCATGTGATCTTCATAGACCCGCAGCGTCTTTGAAATTGTGGGCCTCCTGGACAACCTCTCCCTAGCTCCCTCTAGGAATTCCTTATAGCCACTGCCCCCCTCCGGGAAGCCGTTAGGATGTGCAAGGTGGATCTTGAAGGCAGACGCTGTCTCTACCACAAGTGCCAGTCCATATTCTTGCATGGAACTGCATGGAGTGTCTGTCACTTGGATGAGGATCCCCATGCATTCTTTTCTCCTACCATCTGTGTTGTACAGCCTCAGATCCTCGCCTTCCATCCCGAAAGTCCAACTGGTGAGCTCCTCCCCCTTCTCTGCATCCACATTGACAGTGGCTGGAAGAAGAACGCAATTCCTTACCTGTTCAGAAATGCACAACAATTAGAGCTGACAGATGAAAAGCTAACAGCTGGAAATAACGTGAGGCCACACACCATTCACCACTGCATCAGATATCTTGAGGCTGCATCCTAAGATGGCGTGAGGCTACACGCCATCTGTAACCGGACTGCACTCGAGAGCCCAATCGGTGCATGCCAATGTTGCTACTGAATGGCATGTGGCCTCATGCCATTTTCTACTTGGCCTAAAAGACTTACCATTTGAAGCCGAATGGAGGCGTGACAATCGGACTCGCTGGCGAATATGCACTGTGTGTGCAGCGGATCGTAGCAGCAAGGCTACTCTGCCACTTACAGTTGGAGAGTGGCGCTGAAATCTCCCGGGACGCCAAGTGGGCTGCGTGTGGGTGGCGGAGTGGGCGGCGGAGTTGGCGGCAAAGTTACAAACTGGGTGTGTCTTGAAGTGGACGCCGATGCACATGAGCGCGATGCGAGCACGAGTGTGATGCA
This sequence comes from Selaginella moellendorffii, assembly GCF_000143415.4. NCBI lineage: Eukaryota > Viridiplantae > Streptophyta > Lycopodiopsida > Selaginellales > Selaginellaceae > Selaginella > Selaginella moellendorffii. The sequence goes on along the minus strand of NW_003314298.1, from coordinate 259,055 downwards.
AGCGCGAGTGGACGCCGATGCACACGAGAAACCTGTAGAGAAGGTAGATGAGCGCGAATATGAGCGTGATCGCGAGCGCGAGTACGAAGCAAAATGCAAAACCTAACCTTACACGCACGAAATGTCACGACGGTTGGTAATCCCGCCACGTCATCATTCCTCGGACTTGGGCGCCACCATTAATTTCTGGATCGCCGCGCGCATGCATGCACGTGAAATCCAAAAGAAATCCGCAACGTCATCATTCCTCGGACTGCATGCACACGAAATCCAAAAGAAAGATCATGATTGGGATATCATTTAATACCCTCGTTATATTTATACCATGCATGATTGGATATTCCAAAGCATCTTGTATTTCCAAAAATGCCAGATGTTCAGCTAAATAAATTGTCAGAGGATTTGATGTGACGTTCAAGCGTGTGGGCTCATGCAATTTTGATCCCAAAAAATGCACCAAAAAATGCTTGGCGTCATCTGGCGTTATCTCTTGAATGGCGTGGGGCCGCATGCCATTTTCAGGGGCACATAGGAGTATATTCCTAGAATATTTTGACACGCGCGAGATTGTTTTGAGTTTTCTGGAGATCTAACCGTTAGATCGCAACTAGATTTTACACCAAGATTCTACAGTTTGGTGTGCATTGACCTTTCCATCGACACTGCAAAGGGACATCACAATCAGATGCGGGATCACAAAAAACCAACTTCACTAACTCTGGTTTCACCAAGATCTAAATAAGGAGTTATGAAATGAAAGGACCCTCTCTATTGAAATGTGTTTATGGTCCTAGGGGCATTGTGACATATCAAAGGATTTTGCATCAAGTTCTGTATTTGCATGTTTATCAAGCTACTGAATTGCTAAACCCTAAACCCTAAACCCTAAACATGTGGCAAATGCTGCGTGAAGAAAGATGCCCTTTCTGGGCAAATGCTATAAGAGGCAGATGCCGAGCAGATGTATCTCAGGCTAACGAAGGGGACAAACGAAAGCTAGCTATAAACATGACGGGATGCAAATAGATTACTAGGCTGGTCCTGCGAAAATCAAAAACCATAATTGAAAACATTGAAAATGCAAAAAGAAAGGTTTATAATATTTTTGAATTTTAAGCAACCAAAGGAATGTAAGTAGGGCATGTGTTTGTAAGTTTAAAAATGCCTCAACCACTTAAATTCCCAAGTAAATAAAGCTGTTTCTATTTTTGGTACAGGTAAACTTTATAGCGTGTGGGCTCATGCAATTTTGAACCCAAAAATGCACCAAAAAATGCTCGACTAGCATTATTCTTTGAATGGCGTGTGGCCTTATATTGCCATAAATGGACATACACACACAGCATAATTATTCCTTTACACGGCGAATAATCTTGGCGCGGATCGCTGACACGGCATGGCAAAGTTCGAATCACTGACATGGCACAGCTGGATCGAGGCAAGGACATGATGTGACAAAGTTCAACCTCCGACAGCAAAGTCTAGAAGCTACTCAGTTTGAAATTTGTCAAAGGAATCATAAGATCTGGTTTGTCATAGGATTTGATGTGACGTTCAAGCGTGTGTTATTTTTGAATTCTCGAACTCATTCCCAGGTCTATCATTTTTGTGCACCGTGTTCTTGGTTCCGCTAAGCGCAGTGAGCGCTGCTTGTGTAAGCGGCGTTGTGAGCTGTGGTTTATGCGTCTACAAGCGGTTGCGGCATTGCGAGCGGCAGTTTATGCGAGTGGCAGTTTGTGCGAGCGGCGCTACGAGCAGTTGCGGTGTTGCGAGCGGCGCTACGAGTAGTTGTAGTGTTGCGAGTGGCACTGTCTTTGGTGTGGCTACCGCTTCCTCTTGATATTCGGCACTTGTGCTTCCTGGTATGTTCACCATGGAATGGCTTAGGACCACATTTAGAAATGGCATGAGGCCACATGCCATCTTGGGCCCTTGCAATTTCATGGCTAGCGTATTGTCATGTATGTTTTTACTTGCCTGCAGCTGTGTGTATATCAAGATGGCATGAGGCCTCATGCCAATTTTGTGAATGCGAAATTTCACGTGGGTGTCAATAGCATGTTTGAATAATGGCATGTGGCCTCATGCTATTTGGTATGTTATGATTTAGGCCATTCTCCAATCATTTTTTGTATGGTCTTAACTTTTTTTCTGCACTTTCAGAATGGCCTTCAGGGTTGGGGAAAAGGTTTACATTTTGAATGGTGGGAAGAGAGTTGCAAAAGGGACCCTTGTGTCTATGGATCGGAACTTTGTTATACACTGTCAAAGGCTTGGGGAAGGCAATGCTGCTGTATCAATAGAGACTGTCTTCGATGCAAATGTGGTCACTATTGAATGAGGAGAGATGGTCGTCGGGGTAAATGTTGTTGTTGCCTTGAAAAATCTGCAGAAGAAAGCAGATGTTAGGGACAGCGCAAGTGCGACGCATGTTCCCTTCGTGGATCTTAAGAACCGTGCTACATGAATTCAGGCAAAGGTGTTTCTAAACAACCCCGAGGGGGAGGTGGTAGCTGAGGGCTTAGCCACAGTTGTCGATCCAAGAGATGCAGTTGCTAATCAAGAATTGGGCTGGGATGATATTGGAGTTGCGATTTTAGAGGTTGTTGACACAGAAGAAAACATTCTGACTATTGGAAGCATTGTGCGGTGGAAATTGAGGCACTTAGTGTTTGAGAATGTGAAGGATTCACAATCAAACACCACTACAACTGATGACAGAATATCTCTTCATGGGAAAAGAAAGTACACCTTCCTAAAGCGCAGCCAAAGGGATCTGAGCAACGAACCGAAAAGGCAGAAAATGGCGATGGAGGTTCGAATGGTCTCGACAGTTGCTTGTTGCAAGAGGAGGTGCTGTCAACATGCTGATTGGGATGCTATTGAAGAGGAGAGAGCAAGATACAAGACATTGTCCTGGAAGGCAGCTCGCAATTTTGTGTATGAGGCATTACGGTCATCTGTTGATGCTTCAGAACATCAGGTGGGGGGCATGGTCTTCCAGAGGGGTTTGGTCTGCATGAAGGCATGGAGAATCATTTATGGAGTCCCTCGAAGCACATTCTACAGAATCAAAACTGAGTTCGAGGAACAAAGGGTTCAACAGGTAGTCCATGGGAACGATGGTACGCACAAAACCAGGGGTCATGTTGTATATGGAGAGGCAATCTTCAAGAGGTTTGTCGAGACATGTAGCGAGCAGCAACCACATAAAACCCGCCTCTTGGAAGATGGAACACGAGACACCCAACGAGTTCTCCCTTCCATGTATACCAAGGGGGCCATATTGGAAGATGTGAATCGAGAACTCCAGAGTAATGGCTACAGGAAGCTGAGCCAATCTAGATTTAGTAGATTGTGGAGTAACAGGTTCAGGGATATGAGTATAGGAAAGTACTCCAGCTTTTCAAAGTGTGACGAGTGCACTACTATCAAAATGGCTTTGTCGAAGAATTCTTGCAGCGCTCAAGAGCGAGAGACGTTGGTTAGAAGGCGGCTCGACCACAACATCGAGCAGAGAAGCTGCAGGACTGCATATTATCATAACAGGATTCTCTCCATGGAGAGACCTGACTCTTACCTCTGCATCATCCACGACAAAATGGACCAGAAAAAGACATGCTTACTTCGACTCAATCCTGCCCCCAAGGCAATCTCTTCATTCATGCAGCTGCCTGTGTCTCTGTTTGGCATAATCGCTCATGGGCATGGTGCCCAGAACTATGGGAACTTCTTTGTACCTCTATGGGGTGGCGGGGGTGCAAACATGATGATTGCGTCCCTAGCAAAACACTTAAGGTCTCTGCAAAGTGCGTAGACTGAGCTGAACGGCCAACCCTTGCATAAGGCCCTTGTCGATCGAACCCCATACAGGGTTCAGCTGGAGGAGGAGCAAAGGCTTGCAGTATCGCGTGGGGCCCCATGCCATCCCAGTGAATATGTTGGCCATCAGATTGTAGGGTTATCACGTGAGGCCTCATGCCATTCCGACGAGGCTGGTCGCCCGGTGAATGCACAGCCTCATCCAAACGAAGCAAAATCTCAAGGAAGTTCTTGCGGCCAATGTGGCCTTCCACCCCATCTTCTGCTCCAAACAGACAATGCTGGCAGTGAGAACAAAAACATGTACGTCTTCGCGTACTTGGCGATGCCTGTTGCCAAAGGCATATTTGAAACGGTTACACTTGGCTTTCTCATGGTTGGGCACACTCATGAAGACGTTGATGCCATGTTCAGTCACCTGGCAGAGTCCCTCCGGCGATCCAATGTCCTCACCCTCCCACAACTCTACGATGAATTCCAAAATTGCATCAAAGGCACTGTTGAAGCTGCACTTGTGACAGAGGTTCCAGACTTGAAGGGGTTTGTAAGAGGCTACATCAGAGAAGGATCCGAAACGCTGATTGGCCACTCCAAGCCTCTTCAGTTTCATTTCAGCATGTGTGACGGTGCTCCAGTGATGAGGTACAAGATGAGAGAATGGGACACACTGTGGCTGCCAGTGGACGGCATTGAACTCTTCAAGAGAGATCCCATAACTGGGGAACCTATGATTCCTCAGGGTTCCCCACGGCCGATGCACCCGGATGGACTCAAAGACTAGGAAAGTATAGTGGCCGGGATTAGACAGCATATTGCCTTCTGGAAGAGGGGGTTGGTGTTTGGTGGAGAATCCTATTTTCAGAGGTGCAAGCCTTTGCTCGAATACTGGGAGAAGATTATATCTGCTATCCAAAATGGGCCGGTTGTATATGAAGAATTGGAAGAGTCCTTTTGGCCAGAACCCAGAGCACCAGATAGTAGCGGAACAATGTCCTCTGGAAATGCAGTGACAGATAACGATGTTGAGGATCACTATTGTGGGCCGAGGAACAAGAAGCCGGATTCAGCATTCAATCCAGTACAGGTCTGCAAAGGAATGGTCGTGCTTGTCAGACCCAGTAATAAAAAACAAATGATATGGGTGGGGCGCTGCATCACTGATGCAAAGGAGGACGCGGAAACTAACTCCTTCAATGTAACTGTGGAGTGGTTCAAGCCAAGTTTCGGATATACGAAGGATTGCCTAGAAAAGAGATGGGTGCTGAATCCAAAGGATCCCAGCATGAGCATATCGGTGGATAATGTTATGCATGGTTGGATGCGGAAGCAGAGTGCCACCATCACCTTGCCAGACCATGCAAGAGATGCAGCAAGAGCATTCATAACCCGGGTTCAAGGTGAGATTCATTAATATTCCTTTACTAAGTTTCTAATGTATTTTATTTCAAGGTGAACAATCCGAATCTGAATCAGAGGAGGCATGATGGCATGGCATGATGGCGTGAGGCGTGACACCATAAAGGAGGTGTCCACTAGCGCTTAGGCTTATAATGGCGTGTGCCCTCATGCCATTTACTTGATCACCAAATACCTTTTTCCCTTTGCACTAGTATATCTTAATACCGGTCTGAGAAATAGAATGGCATGTGCCCTCAGGCCTTTTACTAAATCACCTTTGAAAGAAATGCAAGCCTCTATGTCGTAAAAAAAAGGTACTAGAGAAATTCCTTAATAATATGAATGTTATTTAGTTTCATGAAAATACACTAAGGGTCAAATGAGTTAAATGACTTCTCCAGACTAGCAATGCCTCTTGCTACACCTTCACAATTAGATTCGTTAGAAAAAGATAACATTGAATAATATCTAAATGTTCTCACCATTAAGTTATATGTCTGGCTGATAGGAATGACGTTCATCTTGGAAAGCTCACCACACGCTCAATGAACAAACAAATAGTGTGTGTGCGCATGCCATCGCTCTTCTTTAGCTTCAGATTCGGCTTGTTCACCTTGACAATGAGATTTATTATACAACCAGATGGACTCAGTCTGAACACAAAGTCACCACGCTAGTCACCATGCCCCAGATATGTCTAGCCCCTGGACAAAAAACATATAATTTCACGTCATTTTCAAATACTTGAAAATTTGTACCTAGTCCCATTTTACTGAATAAATCCCACTTTAACGAAATAGAGCTTTATGTCTTTCCCTTTTATTTTATAAATGTTTCTTTTAATTGTTTTGGTTTTAAGCCTTTGGTGAAGCTCAAGCAAGATGCTTACAAACTTGCATATCCAGAGAAGAGTTAGGAAGAGCTCTCTACTGAGTTCGTACAAATTGAGCACAAAATTCAGCATGCAAAGTCTTCAAAGTTGAAAAAACTAGTATGCATTGCAAACAATCGCAAGCCGAAGGAGTGGCTAGAAACTATAGCTGAAATTTCTTCTCATGAATGTAAGTTTCTTATCACACTTCATTTTTCTCAATTATGCATATGTTACTTTTGTAGTGAACAAAACTCCAGATGACATGATTTACAATATTGCAAAATCAAAGCTTCTATATAAGCAACAGATAGAGACCCTGAAGTTCCTCAATGTCTGTTTGATGAATAGAGAGAAAGGACTGTCAGAACTATTTGAGAACATGATAAAAAGGGTTGTCTACATCACGCAAACTATAAGTGAAGGTGAGAAGTTCTTGGCACCACACATTGGTGACGATCCAGATAACACATTCATGTCTTTCGACACCTACATCAACATGTCATTGAAAGGGATCGAAGAGGGGTGGCTGCCAAAGAAGTCTACAAGCACGACAACTTATAATTGCCAACATGGTCAACCTTATTTCATGTGACGTGTAGCTTACAAGTATAATATGATTTCTTAGACTGTTTTTTAATATATATTGTTTACAGGTATCTTCGATATAGAGGCATGCCATTTGAGGCACCAGTTTGCACTCAACTTGTTGCAAAAGGTGTAAGGGATGGAGGAATGTACCCAACAATGTTTGCGAGAGTTCCGAAGGCACGGAAGATAGAATGCCCTTGGGAGTTGGAGCTCCTAGGGAAGGAGACCTCTACACTAGATCGCAAGGAAGTTGTCAATGCTAATAACGATAGCAATGCAAGTGACGATGGAGACAAAGATGAGGAAGCTCCAGATGAAGTTCGTGTTCCACCACCAGACAGCCAGGATCAAGCTCCAATTCAACCATCAAACAACCAAGATTTGGATCAGGTTCTACCAGTAAATAACGATGATCAAGTGGTTCATAGAATATCACGTCGACCTTGAGGTAAGCAAAAGTGAATTTTATAAACTAAAGGTGGTAATACATGTTTTTTGCAGCAATGACTGTTGGTAGTAATTTCATTCCAGCTCGACGAGATGCTTGTGAAGAAGAGTTGGAGGAACTCTCATTGACAACACGCTATATGACAGTAGCATACTATTTATTACTTTTTTCATTCACTTAGCTCTTTTATAGGTCCGTCATGTGTCCCCAATAACACAACGAGGCATTGTGGGTATCTTCATTGGCTCTTATAGTAGATTGTTGACATCTTTCATGGAAGACGACATCAACATGGATATACGGTGCCAGTTCAACTGTTGGTGCTGAAAGATACAAAGGCCCTTGCTCCCAGTTGTGGACTTCATTCTCTTCGACTTTCCAGATGGTCACTCGGGCTCGAACTCGGACTCGGTCTCGGTCCCGGTTTCGGACTCGGACTCGGTCTCGGTCTCGGTCTCGGTCTCGGCCTCGGTCTCGGTTCCATCTCGGACTCCATCTCGGACTCCATCTCGGGTCCATCTCGGACTCCATCTCGGACTCCATCTCGGGTCCATCTCGGACTCCATCTCGGACTCCATCTCGGACTCCATCTCAGGTCCATCTCGGACTCCATCTCAGACTCCATCTTGGACTCCACTTTGGGTCCATCTCGGACTCCATCTTGGACTCCATATCAGACTCCACTTCAGGTCCATCTCGGACTCCATCTCGGACTCCACTTCGGGTCCATCTCGGACTCCACTTCGGACTCCATATCGGACTCCACTTCGGGTCCATCTCGGACTCCACTTCGGGTCCATCTCAGACTCCAACTCGGGTCCACCTCGGACTCCATCTCGGACACTTCCACGTGTCATGTATTGGTCCTTTTTGGGTCCCTTTTTGGAGCCTTGCTTATTAGTTGCCTCGTGCTTGCTCCTCAAGCACTTTGTTGAGAGTTCCACTCCCGCTCTCGACCTTCCAAGTCGGAGCTTTTAGTCCAAACGTGTTATGCTCATTTGGCTCTCACTTCGGCCACTACCACGTGGCATCCTTTCCGGCTCCACTTTGGGGCCTAGGGATTTTGTGTCTCACAATTGGCTCTTTGGACAAGCTCTTGAGATTTTAACCTTGAATATGCTTTGGGGAGGCTTGGTGTGCTAACAAACATATTTTGATATAAAATGCATGATGAAGACATTTACAATGAGCTTGGTCAAATTATACTAGAGAAATCTTTCAAAAATTTCAAGCTCAAGATGGAAGAAATGGAGATCTTGTAGCAACCAGCTTCACTGACACTTCTTGACAGACTGTACTCGACATCGAGCACTCTACCTGCTTCACCTCAATGAAACTTCATCCAGACATCAATGAGTTTGAAGTTTTCATTCTAAACGACACACCAGATAAATGTTACTGTTTAAGACAGTTTGGATGTTTGCATCCTTGTTCATTTGACCCCAACAAACTAGATACTGGTGAATTATGTACTCTAGCAGACACACTCAAGAAACTTATAAAGCGTAACAAATGTCTTCTTTGATATAGTTCTTATGTGAGTGATCATATTGAGGATTATCCAATGTTCTAATGATTTTACATGTATGAGTTTTTTGAGAAGAAGTTGGAGGCAAAGGATTGGCAATTTTATTACTTATCAAAACCTCTTTGATCACAAGATATGAAATTGATTGAATTTTTGGCAAGGATTGTTTTCTACAAAATTAAACGAACTTACCATTTTTACATGACTGTGGCTTTCAATTTGAACTTTATTGGTGTATACTGATGCACAGAAAGTCACTTTTGTGGATGCTATAATAGAAAAAACATCATATGAAATTGAGTCAAAGATGTTACTCTATCAGATGTATCCAAAGATGTTTTTCCATATATCAATAAATTCTACCACTTACATGATGATATGTACTATTAAGAAACACGGTTTTATTAGCTAGAAATTTTGACATAAGAGGTGAAAATATAGTAATGTACTCGCATTTTAATAAACATATCTTTGGTATATCTACTTTTTTGCACATGAGTGGGTTTTGTTTGTAAAAAACTCTTAGTTTATATTAATTATTTGCTGTATAATGGGAATCAAGCTTGAATATTCCTTTAATTAATCCTAATTAATTAGCTAAGTATATGTTTTTTAGATAATATAATTAAGAAAATGATTAATATACTAAGTGAGACCTCCAAAACAGAAATGGCCTTTTTTGTATGCTCACAAAAACAAAAACTAACATGAAGTGTACTGAGGAGAAATTTGTGAGCAGTAGCTGAGAATGTGGCTTATCCTAAAGTTTTTTCAAATTTTCTTTTGTAGTTGTAATTCATAATAGTCACTATAGTTTTTTTTATTGTTTAATAATTATATTTCAATAGTGTTACAATTAAAATACAATATTACATAAACTAAATCCATAATATATTACTAATAACAACTCTAATTGGTGCAATGATAAACTTGATGATACTTTAGTGGCAACCACATCACCACACTCACTCATCTATATACTCTCATTCTTAAAGAAAATTGAGTTTAAGAGTTAATTTTCGACATTGCTAGTAATGAAACTTATAAGGATATTACTAATACCTTTACTATTTTACATCTTGGAATGATATTCTATACTTTCAATCAAAGCTTTGCCTAAAAATTTTAATGCACATTTCAAAATATAATTAATATATAATTAAAATTTTATAATTAAAATTGTAAAATTTTTAATCAATTATCATTATTTGTTTTATCATTATAACATAAACCGTCAGAAACCTGGATAATACACCATACCACATGCAAAAAAATTAATTAAAATATTGGCACTTGCTCTTGATTCTAGAATCTACAAAGTCCTTAAATCTCACCACCTAAGATAATTCCATCTGCACCTCTGCAATGGAGAAGGAATTTCAGATTATTTCTCAAAAAAATTCTCTGTTTTACTTACTCTTTTTCACACTGAGCTTTGGCGCCAAACACTTGCGCATTTCCGTGTTCTTAACCCATCCAAACATTCTATGTGCATACTTCGTCTGAACTCGTTCTAGTTTCCTCATGTCTGCAGTAGCATCCAGAGAGATGTCGACCAGGTCTTTCACTTTGTCCTTGGATGAGAATGCATCCAAACCTGGAGTGCAAAAGAGAACATCAAGTGATTGAAAATGAAACAGCACAAACGTACCTTGAATGACCACAATGTGTTGGAGACGATCATCTGAAGCAAAATACCGTTCCCATGACTTGAATACCGGGTGTGATCTATCCCCATCATAGCCTTTTGTCCATTCCTGAAGGCCTTTGCATTCCAGATGAGCGTCATGGAGAGCCATTGCCATGGACTGATTTGCAGGCGTCTTCTTCAGCAATGCTTCTGTGACAAGTTTCCTAGTTCTGTAACAAACACTGCTGGAAGGCACACGGGCCACATTCAAAACCAGACTGGCGTATGGCACCTTCAACCCAGTCCAACCTTGAGGCCCTGCACTGCTACTCAACATCTGAGAAAACTCCGGAGAGCATTTAGCACATGCTAAATCAACATCAAGCTTCTCTGTGTGTTTCACCTGCACCAAAATGAGTGTCATCGTCTCCAGGCTAAACGTGTCACCAAAGAACCCAACGATGACGATGTCTATGCCCCATTCATTTTCACGGCAAATGATTCCCACGCCAGCCTTTCCAAATTCAAGCAAATCTTTTGCAGTGAGGTCCTGCAGTCGGAAGTCGGTTTTCCTGAATAGCAGGCAAAAAAACTTGGCTTCACCCATGTTTCTGCGGATTTCTTCTTTACCACTTCCATCTATAGAGCCACCTGCTTGTTTTGTTTCCCCTTCCCCTTCAGCATTGTGCGTACTTCCACCTGGAGCTTTCGAGGCCGTCAGCGTTGGAGATGGCGACTTCACCTCAGGTGGCGGCGTGTTTACTTTGACCTGCGCTTTTTCTCCTGGAGCTTTGGACAGGGACGCCGGAAATTTTTTGTTTACTTTAACCCTGCGCTTCAAAGCCGAGGCCGGAGGTGGCGGCATGTTTACTTCCACCTGCGCCTCTTCTCCACCACCTGGAGCCTTGGGGGCCGGAGATGCTGAATTCTGCTCATCTTCTCCAATAAGATCGGACAGCGACTTCCCACTTAAGCCATGGCAAAGCTCGTCAAAAGTAAAGCACTTCCATGAACTTCTGCCTGGACTATCCACTGCAAGTAGTAGCAGCACCCGTGCAACCAACTCGCCCCTGTAACCTCGATCAACCCATCCACGCTTCATCCCAGTTACAAGTGCCTCCAAGCACTCCTCCCACCCTGTCCTCCCAATCTTCCCTTGTGCACGCAAAACCTGTGCTGCAGCCGCTGCAACCAGTGGCTCCGTAGCCCAATGCGTCCAAACAAGAGTCTGGTCATCAGAAATGGACATCACGCTAAGTAGGTGACTTGCAACCATATCAGTGATAATTGTGGCATGCGGATTGATGTCGATGCATACTCTGCAGCCCAGTGTAGCCAGACAAGCCTCAGCTGATAGACCTCTTTCAAACAAAAACTTGTTGAACGAACCAGTGCCACCCAGGAGCTTATCTACAGCCAAAAGCAGCACGTCACCTGCACTTCCGGAAGCCTTCACCAATGCTTGCCACAGTGGCCGACCATAGCCGCAAAGACGACCCAGATCTTCAACTTCAGCAAGCCGAAGGCCACCTGTTTGTTCGTCCGATGGCAAGTGTGCGAAGAAAAAGCAGTACGCTGGATGTGCAACTAGCTTTCCCGCCGCAGCCACTCGATCGCTACTATCTGCCTTATTGGCCGGCACAAAATTGTTTAGCCTCCCGTTTGTGTCGGTGAACATCACCGACACACTCCCATTTTCAGGCAACACCCTGGAAGCTCTCCTTGCAGGAACAAATGCAGCAACAGTTGTCGGATCAGCATGCCAAGCAAACCATCGGGCTTCGTCCATGACAAACAGGACCTTCAGTTTTCCTTTGGTAGGAGCTGGAACATTCGACAGTAGACCTTCAAGCGTGTTGTACTTCTTAAACACCTTACTTTCCCAGATGCCCCAGATATTGGTGTTCTCGCCAGGCTTCTGTTTCAGGCCGACGTCAAGGCGCTTCGCAAACTCCTCCCGGGCTTCGCTTCCTATCTCCATCTTCGCCTGTACCAGTCCCCAAAAGTTCTCCCCAACCATGAGATCGTTCAAGAACTTCTTGGCATCCATGGGGTCCTCCCCGGAAGTCAGCTGCAGAAGAGCCTCGATGCATGATACAAAGTAGTCAATGCAGAAGAGCATGAACCTGCTCTGCGACAAAAGCGTAGGACCCGAGCTGAGCAATTTGACGGCGTTTGTGTAGAAGAAGTCCGCAAAGGCAGACCTTGGAGGGTACGCGGTGCCAGATGAAGCGAATGAGCAGTAGATGACGAACACACCTAAATTCGCAAGCTCGCAGGTAATCCTCGGCTTTCCCCAGCCACTCGACTGAACTAACGTGACAACAGGTGCTATCATGTTCTTCTCCGTCTTCCACATGTCTCCTGTTTCTTCCAGCTTCTCACGCAACGACTCCACGTTGTCTAATCCCCCAACTCTTTGGTACTCCTGCGCAAATGCTGATTCGGCAATACCCTCCACTCTTTTCAAGGATTGAGGTGGCGGCTGGAGCATTTCAGAGAGCTCGCGTTCCAGTTTCAACTTATCCACCTCGAGTCCCCTCGCCCGCACTTTCTCTGAGGCTATCTGCTCCTTTAGTTCGGCATCCTCCCCGGCTTCCCACAATTTGTATTCAAGGTCTGCAATTTCCGCTACTGCTCCCCCCAGACGACGTTCCACACGAGCAAGCTCACCTCTTTTAAGTCGCTTTTTCTCCTCCTGCTCTCCCTCTTCACCTGGCTCTCGCCCGCGCTTTCTAGATGAAGAGGCGTCCATAGCTTGAACTTAACCCTACAAAGACCTCTCAAAAACCCTAACATTAGGTCTTTTGAAACAATCGTCACCGTTCAACCAACGACAGCCGTCGGATCCATAGATTATTAGGTGAAAGCTAATAAAATAATAGAGCTTATACTTATAAATATTATGGAGTTAAATTTCTATGTGTGAGGGCCAAGTGTACGGCTACGATGCCGTATACTAATATTAGCATAGTGGATTTTGGTAGCCGTCGGATTGGTTTCAATCCGGACCACTCGCTCCTGTATATAAACTAGGGTTTTTGGGCTAATTGATATGTACATTTTTGTATTCCCTTTCCATATTCCATGCACTCACATTGGTGGAGATGAGGGGCACCTTTGAGTGTCCCTGGGGAGTGCTTGGATTTAGGATTTTGGTTTAGATCTAGCTTTTGCATTGTCTAGATCTAGCTTTTTCCATTTCCTTTCTTTTGTTCTTTTCTTTCAAGATTTTGGTTTAGATCTAGCTTTTTGCATTGTCTAGATCTACCATTTCTTTCCAGCTTTTTGTCATTTCTCTTCTTTTACTCTTTCTTTCTCATTCATTTTCATGGCCGATCCGCAATCTCCTCCTTTGACTCTAGAGCAGCAGTTAGTTCAATTGCTTGATGCTATGCGCTTGCAATTGAACAACCAAACTCAGTTGATGGCGGCGTTCACGGCACATGGTACAACTCCTCCTGCTTTTGGTGCCAATCCTCGCGTTCGGCCGGAGTTCTTTCGTGGGAATCCTGGGGATGATGTGTACCATTGGTTCGATCACTTCACGGTGATTGCCACATATCATTCTTGGGATGATGCTCGACGTTTGCGTGAGTTCCCCACATGTCTTCAAGGGACGGCATTGCAGTGGTACAATGGATTGAGCGCAGCTACTCGTGGCGATTGGAGTGTTCTTCCGGACGTCTTTAAATGCGCCTTCGGACACGCCGACGATTGTGATAATGCCTTCCAACAATTGCATCGTCTTTGCCAAGGGCCATCTGAGTCGGTGATGCAATTTGGCGTTCGTTTCCGAAGTCTTTTGCTTCGTGCGGAGCCAAATATGTCGGAGCGGATCAAGCTAGGAATGCTGTGGCCAGCACTTCGTCAAGATCTTGTCGGACTTGTGCATGCACTTGCTCCTGCCACTCTTGACGATGCTCTTCGCTTGGCACAATGTTATGAGACGTCGCCTCTTCCACTTCTTGCTACACGTCCTTCAGCTCCACTTCCTATGAGTGATGGTCCTGTTCCCATGGAGGTTGATGCTGCTGCTACTCGAGTCCAAGGACAAGGGCGAGGACGTGGTCGTGGCCGTGACGTTCGTTGCTGGGCGTGTGATGAAGTTGGTCATACTTATCGGCGTTGTCGGCGCTTTCCGGATTGGCGACCTCCATTTCCTGGGTGGAGACCTTGGCGTCAGCAACGTCCCGTTGGTGCTGCTGCGGTGGAAGGTTTGGATACCGAGGTGCATTCGGGAAACGAGGAGTCGCGCGAGTAATGGAGGGACCTTGCGCGAATAAGTTAGTGACCCCTCCATCTTTCTTTCGGGAGTATCATCAAGGGGTTCACTCGGCACCGGTTCATCCAGTGTTTACTTTCCAAGCTCGTTTTTATAACAAGAGGTCTCCTATTCTTCTCTCCGTGTTGGTTGATACAGGTTCGAGTTTATCTTCTATTGCTCGACCTGTTGCCACACGTTGTCGTCTACACTTGCGTCGTGCGGTAGATCCAGTTTTCATTCTTTATGGCAACGGCCATACACATGCATGTGCACGAGATGAGGCGGACCTGGTTGTGTGTGTGGGCGATCTCGAGCTTGAGTTGCAGTCGTTGCGGGTGGTGCCGAGTCAAGCTTTTGACCTCATTCTTGGTATGGATTAGTTGCAGCACAATCATGCCAAGTGTGACTTTGAGGCTTTTCCCCCTTGTCTCATACTTCCTTATGTTTCATCCATTCCTCTCACTTCCGTACCTCTTCGTCCCTCTACTTCTACCTCTGCTTCCATTACTTTTGTTCCCCTATTATTTCCTCTTGTGTTTCCATCTTGTTCTGCTCTTCCCTTTTCCGATCCCTCCGATGATCTTTGTGTTGCAGCTGTTGACCAGCTCATGAAGGAGTATTCTGATCTCTTTGAATTTGACCTATCGTCTGGGGCCAAGATTGCCACACGTCATCCCATTCCAACCGGGGATGCTTGTCCAATCAAGGTTCCTGTTCGTCGTCGGTCACCCAAGGAGATCAAGATTTTACGTGCAAACGTCAAGGAGATGTTGGAAAAGGGTGTTATTCGGAAGTTGCGGAGTCCTTGGGCATGTGAACCTCATCTTGTGACGAAGCCTGATGGGAGTATTCGTTTCTGCATCGACTATCGTCCGTTAAATGACGTGACGATCCCATACGTGTACCCTCTTCCTCACACTGCTGATCTCTTGGATCGTCTGGGGCGAAGTCGTTGGTTCACCAAGCTAGATCTTGCTTCTGGGTATTGGCAAGTACCGATGGCTGAAGACGATATTCCTAAGACTGCTTTTCGTACACCATTTGGTTTGTACGAGTTTTTGGTGATGCCGTTTGGTTTGAACAATGCTCCAGCAACTTTTCAGCGGATGATGGACGAGGTTCTTTGCGATATGCCGGAGGTGACGGCTGACTTCATTGATGATGTCTTGATCCACTCGGAGGGGACGTGGGAGGAGCATGTTCGTGATGTTTGTAAAGTGTTGGATTGGCTACGCGACGTTGGTTTAAAGCTGAAGCGGTCGAAGTGCGTGTTTGGGTCCAAGGACACAACTTATCTTGGGTACCGTATTTCTCGTGAGGGTTTGCAAGTTGATCCTGACAAACTTGTGGGTGTTCTAAAGTTCCCTACTCCGAAGTGTGTGAATGATGTGCAGCGCTTTTTGGGTAAGGTGCAGTATCTCGGTCGTTTTGTGGATCATCTTTCCGATCGCACTATACCATTGCGAGCGTTGCTGAAGTCATCAACGTCATCTTTCATCTGGTCTCCCGATTGTGAGCAGGCATTTGTGAATCTCAAAGAGCTATTGACGACTCTTCCGGTTTTGGCATATCCTGACTACACTCGACCTTTTATTTTGCGCGTGGATGCTTCTGACATTGGTCTTGGAGGTGTGTTGATGCAAGAGAGTTCGAGTGTGCCTGGTCAGCGCTATCCCATTGCATACATAAGCCGTACATTACAACCAGCGGAGATGAACTACTCCACGACGGAGAAGGAGTGTTTAGCAGCGGTCTGGGGTTTCGAGAAACTTCATGCCTATCTACATGGTTCTCGGACGTTACTTGAAGGTGACCATGCTGCTGTTACTTCATTATTGAAGCGGAAGAACCTGGTTGGTCGTATGGCTCAATGGGCTTTGAAGCTTCAGATATATGATTTCGATGTTGTTCATCGCCCAGGGAGTTCTATGGCTGATGCTGATGCCCTCTCTTGAGCTCCTCTTCCTTCTCCACTCACTTCTCATGTTTCTGACGAACCTGTTGTTCCAGCATCTGTGGATTTTCTAGATGAGGATTCTATGCCGTCGGCGGTTGCTGTCTTTGACGTTCAGTGTCCACAGGGCGTAGAGCAAGATCTACCTTCTCTGGATGAGGTTCGCGAGGCTCAAAAGATTGAGCCGTGGATTCGAAGGCTTCGAGATGGGTTTGAGAATCCTGCATCACTTGCTGATGACTTGCCTTTTCGGCATTTACATTCTCAATATCGCCTTGAAGATGGCCTTCTTTATTTTGTGGGGACGGATCTTGATGCTCATTTACGGCTGGTGGTGCCTTCGGTGTTTATTCCGCGGTTTCTCCATGCCTACCATGATTCTCCTATTCTAGGTGGGCATATGGGACACCGTCGTGTCACCGAGAAGCTGCGTAGGTCTTTCTATTGGCCAGAGATGCGACGTGATATTATCCGGTATGTGCGTAGCTGCGTTTGGTGCCAAGCTCGTAATACTCCCCCTTGTGCTGCGGAAGGACGGTTGGAGTCAATTGCAGTTTCTCATCCGTTTGAGTTGGTGGCGTTTGATCTTATGGGACCTTTTTCGTGATCGACTACTGGCAATGAGTATGTTATTATTGCTTCTGACTACTTGACTCGTTGGGTGGAAGTTGGTGCTCTTGCTAGTGCCTCTGCAACTGCTGTTGGATACTTCCTCCTCAATCGAGTGGTGTTCCAGCATTCTTGTCCAGAACGGATTCTTTCGGATAATGGTCCTGCTTTTATGGCTGAGGTATTTCATGTTTTGACATCTCGGTTGGGGATACGCCACACTTTTACGAGTGCTTATCATCCACAATCAGACGGTCTGGTGGAACGGCTCGTTCGGACATTCAAAGGGATGATTGCGAAGTATGTGAACTTTCAACATTCAGATTGGGATGGTTATTTGCCGTCTCTTCGGTATGCTTATGTCACAGGGGTGCAGAGTTCTGTTGGTGCTTCACCATATAAACTTCTATATGGTCATGATCCAATATTACCAACAGAGCTGGGTTTACCTTCGCGATTGCCACGAGCTCCTGATGCTAGGTCATGGGATCAATATTTGACAAGCATTCTTCCACTTGTCCGAGCAGAGTCTGCTGAACACTTAGGCCGCATACAAGTGGGACAACAACGGCGCTACAATTCCCATCATCGTCCACCAGCGGAGTACAAAGTGGATGATTTGGTGTTAGTCCGTTTTCCCCATCTTACAGTACGTGGTTTACCTAAGGGGCTCCTTGCGCAGTGGAAAGGACCGTATCGGGTGTTGCGGCAAGTTGGACCACAAGTTTATGAGGTTCGGCATGATGTTCAACAAGCCAATCCTCCGGAGATTGTGCATGTGCAGCGGTTAAAACGCTTCATACAAAGGGATCAGGAGTAGTTAATACCGTCTACAGATCCACCGATGCCTCCTCCTAACGTTCCTCCAGATCCCGGCCCGTCTACAAGAGAACCCTGACGGCCTTCCATTATTCCGAGAGGAGGGGATGATGTGAGGGCCAAGTGTACGGCTACGATGCCGTATACTAATATTAGCATAGTGGATTTTGGTAGCCGTCGGATTGGTTTCAATCCGGACCACTCGCTCCTGTATATAAGCTAGGGTTTTTGGGCTAATTGATATGCACATTTCTGTATTCCCTTTCCATATTCCATGCACTCACATATGTATAATATAAAAATATGTATAGAAACTTAATAATGAATGAAAAAATATTTTAAATAAAAATTACATAAATCTTGTGGCTATATAGATAGAATGAATTTTTTCTTATTTTAATTATTGTGGAAGTCCACATATATATCTATAACACTTAATTTTTATCTATATATTAAGATAATATATCCTCTATAGCATTTTATCTTTTTTTACATATATATATATATATATATATATATATATATATATATATATATATATATATATATATATATATATATAGCATTAGGTATAATAGTATTGAGTAATTTTTGAAGATATTATTGATTATTAGCTTCATTTTTTAAAAAAAGTTTCATATCCATCAACAAAACTATAGATTATATAACCTCCTACTAATTTTTTCAATGACAAAAATATTACATACATTAACTAAATCCATTACACACCAAAATTTAGACTAGTTCTAAAATTGATGGCAAACTTAAACTCAAAATTTTAAAAATTATAAATTCTAGCTATTATGTATAAAATATTTTTAGAACCAAGATAAACATATCTACCATAACTCCAAAAATCCTTAAGTCAATGATATTTTGAAACTTAAATAAAAGTTTCCAGTAAAGAAGACTAATCTGTAAAAACAACAAATATAGTGTTTTAAGATAGTCTCTATATATACTGTATTTTCATCTCTGTTATATACTATGACAGTCTATACATATTTATAAAGTTATCACCAAAAACCAAGAAATATATTATCTTTAGTCTAAATAATATGAAAATTCAAAATTTAAAGAAAGCAAATATAAAAAGCATATCCAAATATCTTGAGACAAAAAAAAATTGTTTGTTTGCAATAGCATTAAAAATGCATGATGACATACAACATTTGCAGGCTAGTTGATAGCATTCGCAAGAGCTATTAATGAACTTTGATGGGATTTCCAACCAAAGAAATGGCTATTTGTTCCAAACCCTGATCTAAGCTCTCATTATCAAAAACTATCCCCATGATTTGTAAGTGAAAATAAAGCCACTTGACTAAGTACCTGCTGGAAGCCCTCACAAGTATCATTTGGCTGGAAGTTGTGCTTTGCATCCTTTGAACAACAATATCGAGAAAATGGGGATATATATTGCAAAAACAAAAAACATAAAACAGATGAATTCTTAATTTATTCTTGAGGTACCCAAACATGTTCCCCGTCCACCCGCCCTTATTAAACCGATCTGTTGATGAAGCAGCCTCCAAATCGTTGCACTAGAAACAGGTTCTTCCAGTCCTTCATGCAAATCCACATACCGCCTCTGACTGACCACCGTACCATATACGCACGTCAAAATCGAAGAAGACATGAAGAAGTAACCTCAAGCCGCTACCAACAGATGGCTGAAGTTCACCTGTTTTCCTCCTCCAATGATAGCAACAAGCAGATTGCAATAACGGAGTGAAAACCATGTTGCATGTTAAGTACCTGTTCACCAAAAGAAACACGAGCTCGAAATCCGAAATGTCACAGTATCACGTCAAAGCCCAGGCTGTCTGCTACAGGCTGAAAGCAGAAATAGTCCAATTCGCTGCGCCAATCAGAAGATAACGCTGAGCCCGTGAAGACATGTTCTCACTGCAGGTGCCATCCAAACAAACTTGATAGCAGCAGCTGCATCCAACGGCAGAAGCATACAAAAATGGTCACATATGCAAGACACAGATCTGCAGAAACAAAAACATGTCGAAATTTTCGAAAACGTTGCTCGACCCAGAAGATATCCAGGAGACCGTGCACAGTACGCAGCTCGGCAGGGTCCGTGACATAACTTGCCTTTATTTGGTCAATTTCGGGTGTAGAATATCAGTGGAGAGGATAGGTGAGGGCAAAGGCAGATTCGAGCTGTGGCAGCAGTACCTCCATGATGAAAAGGCACACAAACTTGAGCAGATCTAGAAAGACTGTAGTCTGCAAACCATGAAAAGCCGAACCAGCAGCTCCGCGACTGATTCCGATCTCTTCAAAGCAGCCTAATTGAGACAAGGAGGCTACAACTCCCGCCTTGAAACTCAAGAGCAGCCGCCTTCCTCCCAGCTCTCCAACCAAAACCCCGCCCTGCCCTATGCCCTTGAACAACAATATTGAAGCAGTCTCTCAAACAATCACTCCACATCAGATTCATACAACACTATCAAAACTTTGGTCCTAATGTCTTTTAAACTTGGGAATTCTTTTTGAACCAAGATAATCGTTCCATTGCATGATAGCTTTAATTGCATGTCATCTTGAATTTGCCACACACAGGTTTCTAGCTGTATGCGAAAAACAAAAGCACATTGAAGATCTGGCTTATTAATACAATTAGAGAATAGTTAAAAGTTAAATATAAACTATGTGCATATTATACTTCTCTCCTCTCGTCCATTTGAACTATTCGTGTGCAAGCTCCAGGTTCCTCAATGGACTCATGGGGACCAACTTTTCAAACTGTACATAAGAACCAGCTTTTTCAGACTGTAGCATCTCTCTTCTGGCCACACACATAAGGACGTCCTCTCTCGCTCTAGAACAGTCAAAAGTGCAAAGTGACCAAAAGCTGCAATGTGTCGCTGCTTTGCCTCTGCAGTCCAGAAAAATTCTCAGATTGATTGTGGACAGAACAAACTATGAAGTTTTACTTACTCTTTTTCACACTGAGCTTTGGCTCCAAACACTTGCACATTGCCGTGTTCTTACCCCATCCAAACATTCTACGTGCATACGTCTTTTGATCCTCTTCTAGTTTCCTCATGTCTGCAGTAGAATCCAGAGACATGTTGACTAGGTCTTTCACTTTGTCCTTGGATGAGAATGCATCCAAACCTGGAGTACAAAAGATAACATCAAGCGATTGAAAATGAAACAGCACAAATGTACCTTGAATGGCCACAATGTGTAAAATACTGTTCCCATGACTTGAATACCGGGTGTGATCTATCCCCATCATAGCCTTTTGTCCATCCCTGAAGGCCTTAGCATTTTGGATGAGTGCCGTGGAGAGCCATTGCCATGGAATGATTAAGACTAAAGATCGCAGTTGGACAGAACATAGATGGAAAACTAACTAGAAGCATGGATAACATCGAGAGAACCAAAACAAATGACATTGAAGCCATGAGAGCCATTGAAAAAGCTATGACAATGAATGAATAAGTTGAATGATCATATTTATATGAGTGTGTAGTGTCATTTTTATTTCACTTTACAAATTACACACTTTATTTCTATTCCTATCTATAGTGCCTAAGGAAACTGTTTGAAGGCAGCTAGGAAAAGCTCTTTGCAATGCGTTGACTCACTAGAATGAACAAACCAAGCCAGGGGATCCGGGAAGTGCTACTTTGGAAGGATGCCATCGAGAATTCCCCTAATCTCTCCCTTCTCTCTAATCTCGTGAGAGGCTAGCTTCGGTGTCGAGCGAAAATGATGCTGTCCAAGTCCGAGTGTGTGGATCTCATCACTTCCGCGACCAATTCCTCGCAGGCGATCGATGCCCATTCCCGGATCGATCGCCCAGAAGCAAATGCTGCCTGGCGATTGCTGCTACCTCTCCAATCTCGTCATCCTTCGGTATGGCAAGCTGGGCAAGATCCAGCGCGCGCGAGCAGTGTTTGACTCCATGGAGCGACGCGATTGCCACTTGTGGGTCATTATGTTCTTGGCACACGCCCAAGAAGAGCATCTCGCCACTACCAAGGATCGAGGCAAGGTTACTGCTGCATGGTGGATTGCTTGGGGCGAGCTGGGTGTATGGAAGAGGCCGAGGAACTTGTGAGGAGCATGCCTTAAAAGCCAGTTTCAGTGGATTGGATGTGCTTGCTGGGAGCAAAGTCTAGAAATTGAGGACAAAGATCTCATGGTGTTAAGTGTAGATTCTAGGAATTCTTTTGCCTATGTTCTAGTAGCAATTTTGTTTGAAACTAGTGTGAGTGTAGATTCTGTGTCCTCGTGATTAAAGAGGGTATTCTTTGACAGATCGTCATGTATGATTAAAGAGAAAATTCTTTGCTCATTTCCAAAGGTCGCTTGGTAGCCAGCGTTGCGCTGATGATCGCAGCAATCCAGCCTCCAGATCTCGCCGCTGGAGCGCGAGCAGCAGTAGACGATGGAATCGCCGGCGCCCACGAAGAGATTCGTGCCGTCCCTGTGCGAAACCAAGGATTCGTCGATGAGGTCCTCGGCGCGCGACCGCTTTTGGACTATATAAATTTAGGGTTCTTGGAGGTCAGTGGCGCCCATCCATGGAGGAAGAGGGGCGAGCGGGAGGAGCGGTGGATTCTCCCAGTGATGGCAGTGCAGGCGGCCATGGCAGGAGCTCAGCGGCTCGCTGGGCGACCTGGGCACATTCATCCCGATCGTCATGCATGGATCTTGGTACGTCTCTCATCGCCACGGGCATCTACAACATTCTCACCAGCGTGCTCTTTGGCGGGCCGATGCCTGTCCAGCCCATGAAATCCATCGCGGCGGTGGCCTTCACCGAATCCAAGCATCTCAGTGTGGATGAGATCATGGCCGCGGGGATCACTGTGTCTGCGATCGTGTTTGTGCTTGGAATCACGGGCTTGATCACGGGTCGTGGCTTGGATCGTGCCATTGCCGGTGGTTCGTGGCATCCAGCTTGCGCATGGGCTCTCTTTCGCGGTCAAGGCTGTCAAGTACGTGATGAAGGATCAAAATCTCTCTAGGGACAAGGCAATGGGTGATCGACCATGGCTGGGCTTGGATGGAATTCTCCTCGCAGTGATTTGCTTCGCATTTCGTGCTGGTGAATGGATCCGGCGAGGGCTACGAGTACTTCGTGACGAACAGTGAAGGTGATCGTCATCACGATGATCATGAAGAGCACCGTGAAGAACTTCAAGCGAGATCGTCAAAGCTCGTGAAGTTTTTCCAGAGGATCCCGACTGCCTTGGCAGTGTTCGTGCTCGGGCGTTTGTGAGGAGGCCACACGTTCTCAAGGAGCTCCAGTTTGGCCCGGCCACGCCACGGATCGCTCGAATCTCTTCCCACGAAGACGGGGTTTGTGAGAGCCGCCATCCCGCAGCTCCCTCTCACCATCCTCAACTCGGTGGTGGCGGTTTGCAAGCTCTCGAGCGATCTCTTCCCGGTGAAGAAGGACGCCGTGACTCCGACCAAAGTCTCGGTGAGCGTGGGGCTCATGAACTTGGTAGGCTGCTGGTTTGGAGCTCTCCCGGTTTGCCATGGCACTGGAGGACTGGCCGGGCAGCATCGTTTCGGAGTGGCGGTGGCAAGCTTGTGCTGGGGCTTCTCTTGGGGCAGCTTTTCCAGTGGGACTGCTGGGGATCTTGCTGCTCTTCTCCGGGTGGAGCTGGCAATGGCGTGCCGGGATCAAACTAGTTCTGCTGCATTGCCATCTCGCAGGGATCCAACCTCGCGGTGGGATGTGTTTGTGCCATACTCTTGTATGTGCTGCTCCAGGCGAGAGAGATGGATTGTTGGGCGATTCCAAGCTCTTGGTCGCGAGGTTCCTCAATGTAAATAAAGCTTTGAAAAGTTTGGGAGAACACCATGGTAACACACTTGCCTGAAACCACGTCCATGCCATCTTCTCGAAAGCCTGCGAGGCCTGGCTACAACCACCATTAGCGGCATATGAAGCGAGGGATGTCATCCGCAACAAAGACGGTGCAGAGTAAATGGGGCTTCATCGAGGTCTTCATGTCGAAATTGATTCGGGACTACTTGAGGGGTTTGAAAAGCTTAGTGTAAATTTAAAAACTATGTACTTTTCACTCAAGAGTAAAATGGATTCCATTCCTCACTGTGCGGAGTGAGAGCAATTCGGCCAGGCCTAGCAAACGAGAAAGTGAAACATTGGAGGGATGTGCGCTTCTATATCCCAACCTTTGCCACGAGTCCCGCTTGGTCGTAGCACTTGGCTTGGCTCAAGGTATAATCTTGGGGCGCCGCTATGCGCTTTGAACTTCAGGTAACGCTTCGTCGTATTGGACAATGGGCTGCACTCTAGGCACGCCAGTCACCTGCAAGGGATCCGAGCGGCGAGTACCTCTGCCACATGGACCACCACAGACCTCCAAAACACTCTTGTTTCCACGGATCGCTATTCTGACAACATAAACTTTAGACTTGCAGCAGAGGAAAGCAACCATCAGCTGCCGGCAAGAAGAACCTTGTCTGTCCCTGAGTACGTGATCCAGACTATGTGGTTTGCAAACAGGCCCAACACTTCCCCAGCATTTCAACAATCACCTGATCCTCGAGGCGCAAACCCATCCACAACTCCAGCAGGCAGGGAAGCAGCTTGTGACAATCGGATGCAGCTGCTTCCTTCTTGTCACTGTACAAGTGCTCTATGTCTGCCCGATATGCAAACTTAAGGTCGATCAGTATGAACTGATTTTCAGCCACGAGGACAATCACAGGTGACCATAGAAAAACCATGTCTAAAAACCAGTTGCACGCAATGGTTTTTGATATGGACATGGTTTACAATGTTTTTTTGTGGGAGTTCCTACCCAACACTAAAATCTAATGGCTTTAAATATATTTTGAATGTCCTGTTTGGAAAAAGGAAAAAAACAGGATTTAAAACTTGGACCCAGCTCATAACTTTCACTAGTGATGTAGAAATTTCTTCTTTTGTACTTACCATCTCTCAATAAAGATATAGGAGCACAGCGGAGTGAGTGAAAAAGAGGACATTACCTGTGTTCTTAGCTCTTCGAATTGAGATCGGGTATTGGACCTTTAGCTAAAGGTAAAGAAGAAGATCGTAATGATGTCAGGAGAATTAGGTCAATGGAGCGCAGAGCTATTGAGAGGGAATTGGCGGGAGGCCGAGGAGGGAGAGGAAGGCGAGGGCACCAAGACGAAGACAAGGGCGTGACTTGCCCAAGGTGGACATTGCCGCAAAGGGCAAGGAGTGTGTGGCTGGTACCCAAGACGAGGAGCTGGTCGCCGTGGTGTCCAACATGCTCCTCCCTCCCTTGGGCCTCATCTGCAGCCTCCGCGATGACTGGTGCTTCCGCGCGATGGTGTGCAACCCGGTCACTGGACTGCAGCGTATCCTCCATGCCGTGCCGGTGCTCGAGGATGACACCGAGCAGGACTTTTCATACTGACACGGCCAGACAAGGTTGCAAGTGCGCGCCGGTTCTGGGTCCACATCCTCCACACAAATGTTGGTGATTTTGTTTTTTGCCACCACCTTCACACCTTCGACTCGAGCACCAACACTTGGGAGGTGATGGCGTGGGTAGCGAGAGACGTGCCTTCCCGAGAGGCCTCGCCAGTGAGTTTGTTTTCTGGGATGGCGGGTTCAAGGCCTACGACTAGAGCAGCGGCAAGTGGAGTGGGGTGGACATCTCTGAGCGAGGTAAACGAGCCTTGCCAGTGTTTCCAAAGCCGGAGGAGCTGGCTGGCTTCACTTACTGCCATGCGTTTCCTTTCCGCTCTGGGCTGCTTCACCACCATACCACTTATCGCCTTCAAGAGCCCACTCTCGTGGTTAACCTCCAGTAGCCTGACTACCACCCGCAATGTGTCAACCTGCTTGTTTTCTTGGACGACTTTTACTTTTTACGGCCAGTGGCTTTCGATATGAGGCGTCGTGTGTGGCCGGAATTCCAAGAAGCTACGGCTGCGTCCAACCGTGTTGCATTTACACCCCTTTAGCTTCGCAATAGCAAAGCTAATGTACTGTACAGAAACTGAAGTAGCTGCCTGCTTAGCGAGTTTGTAGGTGCAAATGGTACGCCATATAGAACAAGACAGTTTGAGAATCTTAGAGTCCATAAGCCTCGAACTTGGCCTCGGCCTCCTCCTTGTTGGTGGGCATCTTGTCTGGATGCCCGACGATTGCTGGTGGCAATTTTGAAGTTAGGCTGCAGCGTTGATGAGTTCCATGGATCCAGTCCCACACAATGAACTTGTCTTTGGTCAGACTTGCCTGAGGCAGTTCATCCGGTGAACTTGCGGGATCACTACTGCTCCAAGAACCCATTGGATCACCACTGTGAATGGCATGATGTTACATGGAGCTTTGGACTTTGAAACTTAAGACTTGAAAGTTTGGTGTGATCTTGAAAGCATACCTGTCAATGCTTGCGTCACTATACTTAATCTTGCTCGAGCAGTCTCGGAATTGCCCATGGCCCGGAAGGGGAATTGACACGCCTTTCAGAGGCCTCGACAGAGCCTTGTTCGTCCATTGATAATCTCTCAAAGATCCTAAAACACCATGGCCCAAGACAACTGGAGTGATCAAAAGATCGCAGGCTATGTTAGTTTGCCAGCACTGGCTCAAGTTCTTGATCATGGCTAGCCTCATGTGCCGCAAGCAGGGCCGTGGGGTGCGGGACCATTTGACGGCTGTTGTTAGGGTTTTGGATTGAGAAGCAAGATCTTCCAGAAGTGGCAGTAGCAGCAGTAGCGGAGGAGCTTGGTCAGGTGTTCAAGAAAATCAGTAGATGGAGATGGAAATGTGATTTGAGGTGGATTTTATTATTACTTTGAGAGTCTTAAATTAATTTGTGAGTATCACTTTAACGAAAATAATTTTATTCATAATATGGGGCATTAGATTTGATAGCAATGGTAAAAAAAGCATTATGGATCATGTCTAAGAAGGTAAAAATACCTTGAACTCAAATGTTGCTTCTAGTGAGACAAAACAAAGATAAACTCTCCAATATGAGCAAAGTTGTTGATGTGAGGCAAGATGCCCCAAATGATGAACCTTATTAGAATAGATGTATAAGATTTGAGAACATTAGACCAAAGAGAGCCTCCTAACACTTTAACAGAGATACAGTCCTAAATGAATGTGAATAGAAGGCTACTCCCAAAACTAGATAAATATCAACTTACCATGCTTAGAGAAATGTTGATGAAGAGATGGTAAATGTTTTTGAACAAGTGAAACATAATTGCATATAACCACATACATATTATTTTCTTCTAATTTTCCCAAATCTCTTAGAAATCATCATTCTTTTTTATCATTTGTATCATAAATCCTTGTAAAAATTTGTTTGAGAGAAAGCTTAAATTGGTATATTTTGGATGGTGATGGTAGAATGTATTATGCTCATTATGCTTATATTAATGACTACTCTTGAGCAACATACAATCAAAATTTGAAGTGACAACATTGTAAAAAAAATTAATTATATTACTAGTAGTGTATACTTTATTTAAAGAAACATTTTCTAGATTAATATTAATTAATTATCTAATTAAACATGATTAAGATAATATAAATATAAACATTAGAAAAGTGATTAAAATACTAAATGAGACCTCCAAATGGTCTCACTTTAACAAAAATGGTCTTTTTCAGAAGTGGTTTGTATCTCCACAATATATGTAAAGGTAATTCTCAATCTAACATTCTCATTTAGTATTTGAAAAATGTCATTGATGTATGGCTCCAATCTTCATTGGAATTATGCCATACTTATGTGTTGGTTACTTAAAGACTAAGGCCATTAAATGGAGAACAATACTCTAATTGACATTTTTGCAAAATTAATAGCAATCATGAGTGATATTAGATCTGTGTGAAATCTATATTATTATGGAGGCCAAGCCAAAATTGTTCCTTAAAAACTATATCATCCAATGAAATATTAATAGCAATTATCTAAAACTCAAATGCATAAGTAGATGTAGATTTGAAGTTTTGGCATAATTGTTGCAACTTATTGTCAAGAGTTTGTCATTGAGAGGAGAGGAGATAAACTACTAAGATAAAGATAGAAACAATAGAGAAGAAAAGACAAAATAATGGAGAAAAAATAATTTATGTTAAACACTTTGAATACAAAATCCTAGAAACCCTCATTATATAATGTCTCAAGAAATTAATCTGGGTATAGGTCCATACTAATCCTGAATGCCCATCTATGTGCATAGATCTTGGGTTCAAATCTGCTAAATGAAGGTTTGGAGTTTGAATCTTGTCATCAAATATACTTCAATAAATATAGATGAAAAAAATAGTAAATATGTGACATTATCCCCCCTTTTAAGCGGCAGCTAGAGAGGTGTAGGACCAAGCTTGAGGGGATAACATTAATGAAAATTTACAATGAACTTAGAAGCATGAGTGAAATAAAAAGTAAACTCTGAAGTACAATCATCAAGAGAATACCTAAGCTAGTTTGCAATATTAATACTTTGAGTCAAGGATGGTAGCAAGAGTGTGATATAGTTTTAAAAAAGACAATATGAAAAACTGGATGCAAGCCTAAGATGGAGGGAGTTTGAGCTAATAAATGACCTTAGAAGTGCAAAAGAGCATAGAAAAAGGATATAGGTGTTAATAATTTAATTTGTTGTAAGGGTGTGTGGTC
The DNA here is from genome assembly GCF_000143415.4 of Selaginella moellendorffii. Taxonomy (NCBI): domain Eukaryota; kingdom Viridiplantae; phylum Streptophyta; class Lycopodiopsida; order Selaginellales; family Selaginellaceae; genus Selaginella; species Selaginella moellendorffii. The sequence continues at coordinate 230,466 of NW_003314298.1, read as the reverse complement.
TTCCAATGATGACAAATTAAACCCTTGATCCAACTGGAAAAGAAGGACCAAATTAGCAAGAACAATCAATAATATAGTGATGAGTAGCTTAAGCATGAGAAAGGTGGTGATGAATTTCCTCGTGACGAGAATCTATAGCAATAGTATGTGCAATAACAAAGTCATTGGTAAGACTAAAGGCTTGTAGAAAATAATATGACTAATGAGAATGGAGGCTATAATTGACAAAGAATAGAGAGTGATGTATTAAAGAATGCTGAAATTGTTATAAGCAAACTTAGCAGAGGGAAGGAGATCAAGCCAATCATTTTATTGATGGGAAATAAAGCATTAAAGATATTATTCCAAAGTTTGAATAGTACCCTCTAATTGCTCATTAGTCTAAAGATGGTGAGAAGTCAATAGTTTGTTTTTTATAGGAAGGAAGGATAAAAATTTGTGGTAAAAGGTGGAGACAAATTGAAGCCCTTGATCACTAACAATATCATCTGGCAATTCATGAAGACAAAAAATCTCTTTATAAATAAACTCAGTGAACTACTCCCTATTAATCATTTGTTGACATAACAAAAAATGTGTTATTTTAGAACAATGGTCAACCACAACACAAACACTATCAAATCCTTGTGAGGGTGGGAAATTAGTAAGGAAATCTATAGAAATAGATTTTTAAAGCCTTGGAACAATAAAAAATGGTTGAAGAAGACTAGATGAAGGGTGTTAAGGTAATTTAGTTTGTTGACATATATCATATGTATGAACAAAATTTTCAATATACTTACACATATAGGACCACCAAAATTGGTGTTGGACCAATTCTAGTATCTTTTGAATGCCAAAATGCCATGTAGTGAAGGTGTTATGGCAGGCATGCTTGGACAATATATAGCCACATGTTTCTATCAAGTACATATAATTCAGCATATTAATAAAGAAGCCTATCATAAAACTAAAGAAATTAATGAACACTATGTTGTGTTAGAGAAGCACTAACAAAAATTGATTGATGAGTTTCTTGAACAAATGAATTAGTAGCTTGGGTTGCTTTAATTTACAATTTGAGAGAGTGATAAAAAAGAGCAAAAAATTGAGCAAGAAAATTAATTTGAAAATGAGAAGAATAAAGGAGAGTCTAATGTTGGAGGTTAAATATAAAATCCTTAGGTGAGAGTGTGAAATAACTCAAGTGAGAGCATTAGCTTTTTTATTTGCTTTCCCTAGATGGACAATCACAAACCAGAAACAAGATAGTGATTATAACTATTGAGTTTAACACCGATTGAGGATATGTGTTGAAGACCAATATAATAGGTTTTTATAGTCATTGTAAATAGTGATAATGTGAGAAAAACCTTGAAAACAATTGTCATTGACATTGTTGATATTTAGATTTGAGTGAAATGACATGTCTCTCCATAATTGATATTGAGTTTCATTAGTCTAAACATCAACATAATTGCTAACTAGCAAATACACCAATGCTAATAATACAAAACTATAGCCCAAGTATTATCACTACTTGTATCGAAAAAATTAGATAGATGAAAATTAGAGTAGAAGTGAATGCAAACTTTAATTGCTTAAACAAAGTTTGAGTAATAGAAGACTATTTAAAAAGGGACATCCTTTATGGTGAGTCGTGTTAGAGGAAGGGCAATTTTGGAGAAGTTCTAAATGAAACATTGATAGAAGCTTGCAAAACCCAAAAAATATTGAATATCAGGGATGAAAGCTAAGTGTTGTTACTTTAGAATTTTCAAAACCTTTATAAGATCTATAATGATGCCATGGGAATAAAGAATATAACCCAAAAACTTCAACAAATCTTGTTCAAACAAACATTTCTCCAACTTTACAAAAATGGCATGCTAGTGAAGGTGTTAAAAAACAAAATGGACATAATGATCATATTCTTAAGTTTTTGAGAAGGGGATGATCCAAACTTGAGTTGAGTCTCACAAGTTGAGCTCAATTTAGTTCAAGTCAATGCTAATCAACATAGTTAACCATAAGTCTTATAAGGAAATGTTAAGTCAGAAAAATGTCTTTGGTGAACTTGAAATTTATGAATTTAATTATCAATGGTTCAAAGAAATTTCTATTTTATGAATCTTTCTAATGCAATTTATACAATAAAATACTATTTCTAGAATTAGAAGTTCGTCTAAACCCATAGAAAGTTTTGGGCTTTATTGGTACCAAATAAAAATGGGAATATTGAAGTTTGAATAAACTTGAAATTTCTATTGTATATTTCAACATTTTGACATTTCAACAATTGACCAAAACTATATAAAGAATTTGAAACATTGATTCACTCATTCATTTTTTAGGGTTTACATAGATAAGAAGCAAGGAAGAAAAAAAATCTATAAGTAATTCTAACATACAAAAATGTGAGAATATTAATTTTGTTTCACTACCACAATCTCTATATTACACGCTTAGGCTGTGGTGATAACAACGACAACTACAAAATTGCACATGTTACATTATTTCATAGCATTGACTAATAGGTTAATATGTAGAACAAACAGTACTATAGGATAAAGATCAACAGACACGTGAGTATGCTTTTTTGTAATATTACCTTTCAATCTTAAAATCATATGTAGATATAACTCTTTGATTTGTCCACATCATATATACTACACACTTATTCCTCTCAAATAAGTGGAAAATACTTCAAGGCTTGGCACACCTAGAAAGGAAGATCAAAGAAATGTTTACAATATTTTAGTGGATTACAAAAGTTATTGAAAGCTTTATAGAGTGGATTTATTAGTGCTTTCCACTATGTTATCCATTTTTTTTTCTCTTGCTCTAGACTGTTGTTTCGAAAGTAACATGAGCATTTTTATCAATAGTAATAATAGTCTCCACATTCAAAGAATAGCCAGTTGCTAATGGGGTTGCGCTCACCTTAGATAAGATTGAAAACCTTGAGAAATTTGGTTTCAATCTTGAAAGGAGAGTTGAAGACATTAATGATAAAACTAGGATTATTCCCACAAAGACGCACAAGAGGCCAGCAAAAATAGGTAAGGTAGTTAAATTTATTGGTACCCTCTCTAAGTAAAAGCAAGGTAAAATAAACTTGGCTCAAACACTTGAGTGTGAGATTCTCTCCATGAAGTACATCATTGCACTTGCAAAGGAGTATATAATCAAAACAGAAGGTGGAGAGTACACAATTGCCATTCAAAACTTTTCTTCTTACACATATCTAAACTTTATGAAGCACAAAGAATATAAGAAGGCATATGCTTCTTGCAAACATATGTACTACATCTTCATCAACATCTTGCACTAGGATCCTAAAGTGGATATTCATATACACCAAGCAAGCCTTACTATTGCTAAGTTGTAGAAAACTTTTGGAGCTAACTAGAATTTTCAACACTATTGATGTTTATTCTCTATCAATAATATAAACTTATTATAATTTATATAATTAATAAAAATATTTTGTCATTTCCCTTTTTATTTCATATATTTGTGAGTGTTATTTTTGCAATACTATCCATAGTATTTGTGTGTCTCCATTTCTATCTTTACCATCTCAAAAAATATTTTATGGTAGTCTTTTGGGTGTGTGATGTTGCAATGTGTTACAAGAGTATATATACCATCATAATAATCATCACCATTATTTCCACCAAAAGCCAGAAAACATATAGAGTATTTTTTTAAAGTCACAGAATTGTAATTTTTTTTAAAAAGTAGGAAAGCATTCTTTTTCACATAATTTGTAACACTCTTTGTCATTATATTTATCTCCAACTCATGATCATTATATTCACTATCCTCTCTTTCTTTCTTTTGTGTGGTTTGGTTATGTTGTGCAATGGGATAACTATTGCATCTCCTAGCCTTTGAACCCTAGGAAGAAAGATTGCAAGACTTAAAATTACCATCATTAGAACTTACAGACATTTGTGTGTATTTCTTTTTCTTCGAATGAGAGTGCAAGTGAAGATCTATAAATTCTAGATAATATGCTATGACAAAACCCTTAAGAATATATTCTAGAAAAGAACCAAGTCTTTCTTTTATATGCAATAAACTTATATTAACGGTTATTATTTTTTCCTTTCAAACGGATATATGGCCTTATATAGAATCTTATTTCAAATTTAATAATTTTTAAACTCTGACAAATCTGACATTTACTAGCCAGAATGTACAGAATATAGATTTAAAGAAGTGACAAAAATACTCTTTTTACAAACATTTTATTTTATGTTCTAACAAACGTATGTAGTAAATATTTAAATTATTAGAATAAGAAGTGTCCTTTAGAACATTTTTATCTATATAATATATAGAGAGTTATGAAATTATTAGGTTTGCCATAACCTTTAAATTTTAAAGTTTATAATGTTTGTACTAAATTATAATTGAAAATTGAGCTCAACTCATAAGCTCAACTCTTCAGCTCGTGAGCTCAAGTATGGTCCACGCTCTTTGAGAAGATGAGAATGTCATCTAGGTAGATGATGATGAAGAGATAAAAAAAGTCATAAAATACATCATTCGCCATATGTTAGAAAACAATAAATGTATTGATCAAACCAAAGGCATTATTGTATACTTGAAGTGGCCATAATGAGTACAAAAATTTATCTTCCACTCATCGCCCTTTTGAATGTGAATGAGGTTGTAAGTGCCATGCAAGTCGATCTTGGTGAAGAACCGAACCCTTGAAAGTCACTCCAACATCTCAAAGATCAATGGAAGAGGGTATTGATTAAGAATTGTGACCTTGTTGAGGCCATGATAATTGACTATCAAATAAAGAGACCTGTCCTTAGATACAAAGAAAACAAGTGTACCAGCTGGAGACTGAAAATGCTAAATATAAACTTGGAAAGGTTCTCTTTAATATGTTTACGCAAGGCCTCTAATTCTGTTAGTGAAAGATTATAGATTGGACCATGGTGATCCCCTCTATTAGATCAATAGGACAATCATAAGGTTAATGTGGTAGTAAAATGTTAGCCCTTTTTTTGTCAAAAACATCTGCAAAATTAGCATACTCGGTAATGTTGTGAGATGAGGGCTATCTCCCAATATCCCTAGCTCTAACTCTCAAGTTCTAAATGCTTCCATGCCTTCTAAAACCCTGCTAAAACTGTAGCCCACACTCACTCTCGTGGGGCTTTTATACAAAGAGGAAATATTCCAGGAATTAGATATTCCTATAGCTCTAAGCTACACTCCACATCCCAACAGGTGATCACAGGGGATCGAGTAGACTCTGGCACAAAGAGGATCCACAATGGAGTGCTGCATGGCTGTCGGTGTTGCAAGAAAAGTGAAAGAGAAATAGAAAAGAGGAGGAGAAAAGTTTGAGGACAGAGGGAAAAATTTAGTGGGAAACTCTATAATCAAACTTGACCCTTGTAGTGCAAGAGAGAAAATGGGGAAGGAAAAGAAAGAGAAAAACAAAGTGTAAAAGTGATTGTAAAAGGGTAAAAGAAAGAAGTAATGGAAAAAGACTAAGGGACAGTGGGAGCCAACTTGGATCATGGCCGCAAGGTCCCCAAACCTGATGAAGTTCCTCAAACAAGCTCTTGTGTTGTCCTCAAAGGTTTTGGGTATGAACAATGGTGAAAAATGCGTTGCCCATTGGTGGTAAGTGTGGAATTGAGAAAAGTTTGTAAAAATGCAAGGGAATGGTAGTGGCCAAGAGAATGGGAATGGATGGCCGTGGTGGTGGAGAGATGTATGATGTTAGTGACAGCCTGAAACTGAAAGTTGCAGCTACTATCGACAGCTCAAGTGGTGAAAACATTGCTTTGTTGGTAATGGTATTTGTCCACAGATGGCCTGGAGCTGGAGAAAAGTGTTGGCAGCTGGAAGCTTGCTCAAGAAAGTGGCCTAGCCACTCTCCATGTGCTGGACGGTGCTGGCTCAAAGAAAAACCGTTCCAAAACTAATGGTACGTAACAATGGTGTAAAGTCGCAGTTATAACTTGTAAATTGCACATCCAATTTGGATGATCTTTGCTGCTATGGAGAGGTATTTATAGCCATAGTGAAGTAATAGAAATGCATGTTGAAAAATATGGAGAAAAAGTAGATGAAATTGCTAATATCCCAGTATGGGTATCTATAGCAAGTAATGGGCAACAATGTCCGGGGAGAATGGTATGTGATTTGGGGTTGTTACTTGATGATATTAACAGTGATAGATGGTGGTATGAAGTGAAGATTTTGAACCCCAAAAAGGTTGAGAACTAACCGAGAATTGGAGTTGATCCAAACTGGATCAACTCCAAACTGGAACTCAAAGCCCAAGGTATTAGAGCCTGAAAAAAGGAAAAATAAGAGAAAAAGGTAAACCAAAGTGAAGAGAAATGAGGAAAAAGAGAGAAAGAGGAAAGATGTCACCGAATAAACAGTTTGAGGTGGTGATGATTGCAAGCATGCAGAAGCTCACAGCCAGTCTCATTTGCAAGTATGTAGGAACCTCCCTCCACTTGGTGCTGGATGAAATAGGGGCCAAGCCACTATAGAGAAAACTTGGAAGAGGGAGTGAAGTCCTTGAGCTGTTCAGGAAAATAGAGGGCGGCTCCTGGAACTTTGGCATTGATGGCCACTTTTAGCTTGTTCTTTGCAACAAGAAGTTGCTCAGCTGAGACCCTACGTTGCTCATCAAGAGCAAGAATGTCTATGTCATGAGCATGAAGTTTTATGTCATCGGAGAGCTGGAAATCTGCAGCATGGCACAATGACAATGCAAGAGATGGTACCTGGAACTCCACTGGGAGTATTGCCTCAGTGCCATAGACCAAGGAGAAAGGAGTTGCTGAGATGGATGTCTTGAAAGATGTCCTGAAAGCCCAGAGTGCAATGATCAAATATTCATGCCACCAGTGTGGATGATCCTTGACGAGCTTCGAAAGAACTGCCTTGAGGATTTTGTTGCTAGACTCGGCTTGGCCATTGCTTTGTGGGTAGTAGCTAATGCTGCAAACGTGCTGGATGTGGAGCTGCCCGAAGAGGTGTGCAACAACTCGGCCGAGGAAGGCACTGTCACGATCAGAAACTAGAATGGCAGGTACTCCAAAACGGCAAATGATGTGTTTGTACAGGAACTTTGTTGTGGAAGCCTGATCTGCATGTGACAAGGGGACAACCTCAACCCACTTTGTGAAGTAATCTATTGCAATGAGCAAGTAACAATGTCCTTGGGAGCTTGGTGGTGAGATGGGACCAATATGATCAAGTCCCCAGAAGATGTCACCAGCTGGACTGGAAGACATGCGATGTGGTTTTGTGGATTGAACCTTTGGCACTTGTCATATGAACGTGCATACTTGAGAGTGTCTTGATGAAGCTGTAGCCAGTAGTAACCATGTCACAGGAGGAGCTGTGCTGTGATTCACCCTGAGAAGTGTTTGGTACAGGAGTGAAAGGCTCATAGGAGTGCCGGGATCTCATGCTCTGCAACACATCGAAGAAGAACTCCTTGGGATGTCCGGCAGTAGAATTGTTTGTTGAAAAAACAATAGTCCCATGCGCAAAACTCCAAAGCTTTGCATGCTGCTGATGTCAAGTTTGCTGGAAACTTGCCAGAGCTGATGTACTCGGCCACATTCTGAAGAGCTGCTGATAACAATGGAATCCACTGTAGATATGAGGTACTAGCTGGGATCGTGTTGACATGTTCTCTGCAGCACAAAGGTTGGCTGGAACTCCTGGATGAGCATAGTCCATGCTAAAGTACATGGACTGCACACAGGTTGTTACAAGAGAAAAGTTAGCACATTGAAGCAAACGTGAAAGTAGACATAGATGCCAGTGAGAAAGTGTTGAAAATGCTCCAAAGTGTACACCACAGCCATTGTTTCTTTCTCAACGTCCGCCAACTTTTTCTTCAAGTCCTTGAATGAGTGTGAGGAAAAGTAAGTTGCATGGCTTGGCTGGTCAGGTCCAGAACATTGACATAGACAAACTGCAGAAGTGTCAGCTCCGACTGTGACATAGATGTTGAAAGGTTGCCCTAACTGTGGTGGACGAAGAATTGGTGCAAACCAGAGCGAGTGTTGTAACTGGACAAAAGCTTGTTGCTGAGCATCATCCTATATGTACTGGGTACCGTGCTTGAGGAGGATGATGAGGGGTCTCGTCAAGGCAGCATACTCATGGATGAAACGGTGGAAGAAACCTGTTTGGCAAAGAAAATGCCACAAGTCCTTGATGTTGCTGGAAGGGGGTGCTGCAAAAATCTCTTGAGCCTTGTCTAAGTGTGGAGTGATCCCTTGAGCATAGACGTCAAAGCTGAGAGGGCGGCCCTGAGTTACACCAAACTTACACGTGGCAGGATTCAAGGAGAACTTATGAAGCCAACAGCGAGTAAAAACCTGTTCCAAGTGTGTGAGGTGAGCATGAAATGAGTTGGATGTTGTGCATGAGTCATCCATGTAGACTTGCAGTGCACCACCAAGAAGATCATGGAAAGCATGAGTCATAAATCGTTGGAAAGTAGCTTTGGCATTGCAAAGTCCAAATGGCAGCATGTTGTACGTGAAGACACCCCATGGTATGCAAAAGGCTGTAAGATCACGGTCCTTTGTATGTATGAAGAGTTGGTTGTAGCCAGAGAAACCGTCCATAAATAAGTAGAATTAGTGTCCAGCCATTTCATCAATAATTGCATGTATGAATGGTGTTGAAAAATGATTTTTGGTAGTGAACTTGTTAAGATCCCTGAAATCCATGCAAAGTCAAAGTTTGCCATTAGCTTTTTATGTAAAAACCAAGTTGGAAACCCACTCAAAATGCTCTAGAGGATAGATGAAAGATGCCTTTGCTTTGTCAGCACACATCATTGTGATTACTTTATAAGACAGTTTGTCGGCCCAGAAGTTCTCTTCTCGTGGGACACTCTGGAAGTCGATATGATTGATGAATTCCCTCTAAAAACCATGTGCTTGAGCTTGTGATATTTAGTCAATTTAGCCAATTTAGTGACCTTTGTTTCAGTTGGGTTATGGATCCAAACACCAATTCCTACGAGCTGGTTCCTTGGACAAAATGTCCCCATTGAAGAAAGCTGTGAAAGTGGGAGTGGCCTGGCCCTCAAATAAAGAGGCCAGACTGATCACCTGGTCAAGTGTTTCCTGATCCTCAAATAAAGAGGCTGGGCTGTCTTTGCTTGCAGTCACTACTCTCCCATCAAAGGTGGTGGACACTGTGGGGTATGTTTCTGTTGCTGCTATATTGTGGGAGGTCTTCCACATAAGGGGCATGATCAAAGAGAAGAGATGTTGGTGGAAAATCCTCCACCTGAAATATTGACAATTCCTCAATTTGGAAATCGAGCTCATTTGGTTGTGTGCCCGCAGCAAAGAGCAGCCAAGCCTTTCTGGTGATGGTGTTGCACTGGAATATATCATACTCGGGCTGTGATGAATTGTCAATCAACTCTGGGAAGACAACAGTCAGTGCATGAGGAAACTGTGTTGTAGAAGGATGAGAGGAGATCATCTAGCACTGATGTGGAGTGTCAACCTACTAGAGCTGATGTTCCTTGGGATGGTCATGAGCATTGTAAAGAGAAGTGGTGTGACCATTGTTGATATCCATCTTGCTAAGTGGCCAGTTCATGATGCATTGAACCTCATCATGCCAAAATTGCCCAAGGATCAAAGAGTCCTTTAAAGGTAGAGTTGAGCTGCTGGTAGTCCACAACCACAAAGTCCAAAAGAGATTTTACCCTTTTGACGTAGACTCAAATGCCACGACAAATTCCAATAGGAACAACAGTGTGGTTTGTAAATGCATTCAAAATTAAAGCCATGCTCCTAGTGATCTGGAGACCTGCCTTGGTAACTGCATCCAAGGAGATCACATTACACCCCAAGCCAGAGTTGACTGCATTGATGATGGGTGAACCATTGTCGAAGTCTACCAGTGCAAAAAACACACCTAGATTGGATGAAGGAGCAGTGTTGATGATGTGGACATCTTGTGGGAGAGATGCCATGACTCCAATTGAACTTGCAAAGTCCTCCAAATGCTATCCAAATCCCTGAACCGTGCACATAAGTTCACGCAGTGAAAGGGTGATAGACATCTCTATCAATTGTTGAAGCATACTTTTAGGGACGTGGGAAACACTAGAGAAAGGTGGAGGAGCCCCAGGTAGAAGGGATGTGAAGGGGAGCTTGCATGCCACCTTGGGAACTGTGTCAGTGATCGTCAAGGGAGCTGGATCAGCATCTATCTCCTCTTGAGCAGCTGCCTTCTTCTTTGTGCTCTCGTGGCTGCTGTCTGTGAGAACTCCTCCCCAACAATCCTGGTCCCATTGAAGCTTTCCCTTTGCTAAAAGAAGAAGATGGTATGTCCTTGATTGCTTGTTACTCAAGTTGTTGTTGGTAGCGATCCTTCCATTGGATAATAGTATTATCTGCAACTATGTGTCGTGACATCACAATGCAAGTAGTATCAAGAGCGTGGAACATGTTGTGGCCTTTCAACTTGCTGTAAGTGACAAGCATGGAGTTCTTCAAGCATCTTCTCTTGCATTTTCTGCTGCTGTTGGATGATATCTTTGTACCCCGAGAGTTCCGCCAATGCCTTCTCAATCACTGCAGGGACCTTGTCACCTGCAACAGCAGTAACAAGCAGGGGAGTTGGGCAAGAGATGGCTGCACATGAGGTCTCCACTAAAGGAGGGAGAAAAACCTCTTCAACCCTAGAAATGCCAAGTTCTTGGAGAAGATCACACTCCAAAGTCTCTGCAGCAGTAAAAGCCTCTTGACACGTATGAAATTGCCGCTTGAGCATTTTGCATTGGAGGTTTCCTTTGAGTCTAGAGATGAATGCCATGATTCCATGGGGCTCATTAGTGATCACCCACCTTTCCACACACTCCTTCCAGTATGCATGAAAGCACATCACGTACTCCAGCACTGATTTGCAAGCTCCTTGCTAGAATGCAAACAAGTCCATCAACAAACGATTCACCAGCTGTTGTTGATCAAGTGAGATCCTGAAGGAGTCCTTGAATGTGGTATAGTCTACCATATTTGCCTCCAAGAGAGTCTCAGCCCATGCTACTTCTTGGCCAGTAAGTGATCGAGAGAAGTCACGAAGCTTGTGATCATCATCATGAATGCCATTCAACATGCAATACTGTTCAAAGTGAAGAATATAAGTCTTGGCCAAGATGTCTCCATTGCAAGGCAAGTTCAGTCCCCCTATCGATTTGAGGGGGAACTACCATAGGTAGCGAATGCCCAAACTCACTATTTGTTGAAAACTCACAATCCTCCTCTTCAAAGACTGCTCCCAGGTCCAAAGATCTCATAGCCAAAATAAATGGCTGTAAAAGTTAGATAGAAGTTTATGAAAACTATGAACTACCACTCACTATACAAGCTTGTGGAAGTAAAACATGGATATCTTGCACTCTAAGTCACCAAAACTATTGAGGAGAGGCATGTTTGAAAGTTCTAGGAACTAGTTATATAGCCATGGTGAAAAAAATCCACTCCAGCTGCTCAGAATGATATAAGACCACCATGAATCTCTACTTGTACTCAAAATAAATGATCACTGGTAAACAATTGCTCCAAAGTCCTGAAATCTTCATTAAATGGTGATAAATCCCAAAAGAACAAGATCCTCAGAGTTGGAGTTGTGTACTGCACAAGGAAAGAGATAGTGGCATGCATAATTCTTGGTGAATTCCTATGCAAGAGAGTACTCTTATGAAAGTTGGGAGGCCAAGAAAAACAACTTGCAAAAGAAATCATAAAGAATGCTCAAGAAATCATGCTCTTAGAGCCCAAGAACACAATTGTGAAGAAATAAGGAGAAATAAACAAAGAAAAAGTGAAAAATCTCTTGACTCCTGCCATGCTACTTATCAAGAAAGCACTCATTGAAATCCTTGCATGTCACTCAATTCTCCACCAAACCCAATGTTTTTCAGCTTATTGAAAAGAAGAAGAGAAGGTGCTCCAACCCAAACCAAAATCATAAAGTAGGATGAAGAAAAGAAAGAAAAATATAAAAGAAAATGTGAGATCTGTGAGTCTGCTTTTCAAATTCATGTGAGTTCCTAAGAGTACTAGAGCCACTGGAGCTCAAAATCTCACTTTAACACTCTATAAATCTTTCTAAACTTCTCAAGAAAGCTAGACTAGTCCATAACATTGGGTTCACCATTTGTTGGTAGATGAGGGCTATCTTCCAATGTAGCTCTCAACCATGCTTTCTAAAACCCTGCTAAAACCCTAGCCCACGTTTACTCTTGTGGGTTTTTATACAAAAGGGAATATTCCAGGAATAAGAATATTCCTAGAGCCCTTTGCATCCTAACAGTAAGAAAGCTGATGTTGGTCTTGATAAATAAGATCTTGATATTGGATGAATAGTAATAATGAAAACAGAATCAAGATCTTAGAAGAACAACCTTCTTCCTAAATTGAGATTGCGTTTAAACAAAAAGTACTCCAATAAATAACTCACCCTTTCTTGAAGTGATATTAAAAACTTGAATTATACAAACCAAAAGATTTCTATGTCCTAAAGGAACACAATGGCAAATGTGTTTCTCATCAAGAGATTCAATCCTTCTGATACCTATGAGAGATTGTGTGGTATTTTGTATATAGACCATACTACCTTCATGAAATTGAAATAAAAAATAAAAATCAAGATCAAATTTAAATCATATATAGAATTAGTTCAAATAATATGGCATAACATAAAAATACTAAGGAACAAAAAAATCATATACAAAAAATAAAAATATAAAATAAATTTTGTAAAATGCATATTATAATTTGACCTTAATATGAGGCCACAAAAGCAAGTTTAATCACAAGGACAAAAGAGATTTTAAATAGAGATTGTGCAATTTAAAATTAATGACTACAAAATAAACTGAAAAATAACTCAAAAATGAGCTTGGCACAAGGCCACATGCTTAGGAAAAACTATTTTCATAAAATAACTCTAGAAATTTTTTAATACAATTCTACACGCTTAGCAAAAAACATTTTCATAGTATGACTTCAGAAAAAGCTTAGTGCGAGAGCATATGCTAAGCTAAAAACATTTTTATAGATTAACCCTAGAAAAAGCTTAGTACGAAGCCTCATTCTAAGCAAAAAATGATTCCACAAATTGACTCTAGAAAAAGCTTAGCACAAGGCTATATATTAAATAAAAAACATTTCCTCATATTTACTCTAGATAGTGCAAGGCTGCCACACACTAAGCAAAAAATATTTCCATAGATTAACTCTAAAAAAAATTTAGCACAAGGTCATTTGCTATGCAAAAAACATTTTATAATAACAATTGTAAAAGCAATGAGCTTGGGGTGAGGCCACATGCTAAGAAAAAATTGTTTTATCAAATAACTCCAAAAAGAGTTTGGCGTGAGGCCACATACTAAAGAAAAAATTTCAAGTAAACATTGCAAAATAATATTGACAAGTCAAACTAAAAAAGCTTTCAAAAAAACTAAATTAAAGCCCAATGTCCATTTAGTTCTAATAGCAAAAATGAATGTGCAAACTCATGAAATTTACACTGTTAAACTCTTGCCTTAGACAATGGAGAAACCCAAATGGGCCCAAAGTGAGGGAAATTCAAAAGTTATACAATTTTGACAATTAAAATAAAATAATTAATATGGCCCAAAGAGGAAAATTCAAAAGTTATTCTATAGTGACAAGTGAGAACATACAAATAATGTGGTACAAGGAGGGAAATTCAAAAGTTGTACGATATTGATAAGTGAAATAATCTAGTACAAAGAGGGAACTCCAAAAATTATACTTTTATGACAAATCAGACAACACAAATAATGTGGTACAAGGAGCAAAATTCAAAAAATATATTTTTCTGACAAATTAAAAAAAAGAGATAAAATGGATAAACAAGAGAAAAAAGTGTAAACTCGCTATTTATAAAGATATAAGAAGAAACAAAAAAAGAAAATTCTGAGATAAAATAAAGAATAAAAAATTTATACCAACTAAAAAATATTGTGCAACATTGTAAAAATTTTACATCTAAAAAGCATATTATATTATAAAACTAAAAATATTTTCATCTAGCATGTTCAACGCTTTAGCGTGTGATGTCGCATTAAGAATTTTCAAGTGTTTTTCACATATGCAGAATATTTCTACATATGTCTATCATTTTTGAGGGTTTCAACAATGGGAGCAAACGAGGCAACACAAGCAAAAAATTAAGTTTTTTCTCCTCTCCCCCTCTCCTCCTCTCTCTCTCCCTCTCCTCCTCTCCCTCTCCTCTCCCTCTCCCTCTCTCAGAAACCCTAACCCTCACCACAACTTCCATTTCATATGCAAAGCCAAGCCTTGCATGGGACTTTTCCAACCCAGACTGAAAGGCTTAGCATGAGGCCTCACATTAATTAAATAGCTTGAGGCCCTGCGCTAAGCCAAAATTTAACATGCAACTTCATGCTAAGGCCATTATCTTGGACATGTAAGCATGTGAGTCACTTCTCCTAAAACCAATAGCCATGGAAAAGTCTAAGAGTGAGGCTTCGTGCTAAAGCCAATCACCTTCCCTATTGCCATGAAAAAGTCTAAGTGTGAGGCCTTGTGCTAAAGCTAGTCACCTTTATTGAAACAATAACCAGAAAAAATCTAGCATGAGGCCGCCAGTTACCTTTCTTGAAACTAAGAGCAAAAGCACAAAACAAAAAATTTCCTTCGCATGAGGCCTCACACCAATGTTTTAACTTAAGGCCTTGCACTAAATCTTTCAGTGAAGCCTTTAGCATGAGGCCTCATGCCAAGAAAAGCCTTCATCGCATCAGCACACCTAAAGCCCACCCATAAAAGTATGGTGTCTGACCTCATGTAAAAAACTTAGCATAAGGTCTCATGCTAAGCAAACATCTAAACATACAACCTTCCACTGTTTCCTCAGTCTTGCAAGTGTTTGGGGAGCAATCTTGTTCAAACATTTACCCCAAAGATGAATTGGTGAGTAAGATTACTCACCTAGACACCTAAAGTAGTAAGAAACAAATGCATATAAATGAATAGCATGAGACCTTATGCCAAGAAAATGACTTCATCCCTCCATAATACCTTAATCCAATCTGCAAATGGATGGTGTCCAACCACACACAAAAACCTTAGCGTGGTTATTAGCATAAAGCCTCACACTTAAGAATGGATGAGCTGTGTTTGCCAATTCCTTGATAATAATCTTACTTGCCCATTTTTCCTATGGACAGATGTTTGAGCTAGATTACTGTCAAGAAACTAGATAAACCAAAACCCATTTAGCACTTTAGCATGAGGCCTCACACTAATCCTTAAGCATGAGTCCAGTCGCAATGTGTTGATGGAGGTTACTAGCACGAGGCCTCATAGTTAGGATTGCTTGTGATATTTTTCCCAGTTTTTTGGTGACAATCTTATTCACTTTTGCAATAAACATGCATGCAAAGGAGATTGCTATCGAGAAACTAGGCTAGAGGAGGTGGGTGGGCATTTTTTCTTGGTGTGAGGCCTCTCTTGTAGAATTACCTCTCATGCTATTAACCTCCTATAGAATTACTACCCCTTTCACTTAGCGTGAGGCCTCACATTAGGAACCATTCTCTCCCATTTCAAAAATATTTTAAGTAATTCTAATTAGTTCTTTCGTGTTTCTAGGCCCAGCAATCTAAAACACTTCTACATGAGTCTGTCAGAGTGAAAAGAGGCTGCAACTCCACACTACCATAGAAGTGGACATTGGAGATACAAGATAAAGATCTAGTGTTAGTGGATCTTACCAATCCAAAAAGTCCAATAGTCTATGGGATTGTCATCAAATAAGAGGAGATTCTTGACAAAGACATAAACAGGGAAGGAAGGCCATTTATGTAGAGCTTCAACCGACATTCATCAGGAATATCATTCAAGACTTAGAGTTTATTCTGTCAACTACAATGCAACCTGTAGAGAAAAGAATCCATACAACCTTCACTACTTATGGAATCCTCAAGGACAGTCTAACCTTGTCAAGGGCATTGTTTTGTGGACAGTTAGTAATCTGATGCAGGCAAAATTCTCAATGAAGGGAACAACACCAAATGATACCATCATCGAGATATCCGATCTTGCGAACACAAAGGCAAAGAACCAACACAAGAGTAGCCTCAATGACAAGCTTGTACATAGTCACCACCACTAGGAGAGACTCAGGAAACTTGCCAAGAAAAAGCACAGACGAAGTGAATCAACTGGATTCGAGGTAAACATTTTTGTCTTTGCCCTTAGTGTGAGGTCATAGGCTACAAAAATATCTTTCTCTATTTAAAATATATAGCCTCCTCACAGTTAAGTGTTATATTAGCTTCAAGGACAAGGACAAAGAAAAGTTATTACTCCAGCCAAGTGCAACATAGTTTTTATTGCGTATGCACAATTTGTCAGATCAGTACAATATGACATTGGCTCTTTGGACAAGCTCTTGAGATTTTAACCTTGAATATGCTTTGGGGAGGCTTGGTGTGCTAACAAACATATTTCGATATATGTATAAATGGTAAGTTCATTTAGCTTGGTCAAATTATACTAGAGAAATCTTTTAAAAATTTCAAGCTCAAGATGGAAGAAATGGAGATCTTGTAGCAACCAGCTTCACTAACACTTCTTGATGGACTGTACTCGACATTGAGCACTCTACCTGCTTCACCTCAAGGAAACTCATTCAGACATCAGTGAGTTTGAAGTTTTCATTCTTGACACACTAGATAAATGTTACTGTTTAAGACAGTTTGGATGTTTGCATCCTTGTTCATTTGACCCCAACAAACTAGATATTGGTGAATTATGTACTCTAGTAGACACACTCAAGAAACTTATTAAGTGTAACAGATGTCTTCTCCGATATAGTTCTTATGTGAGTGATCATATTGAGGATTATCCAATGCTCCAACGATTTTACATATATGAGTTTTTTGAGAAGAAGTTGGAGGCAAAGGTTGGCAATTTTATTACTTATCAAAAACCTCTTTGATCACAAGATATGAAATTGATTGAATTTTTGGCAAGGATTGTTATATCTTCATCATGCATTTTGACTATGGCTTTCAATTTGAACTTTATTGGTATGTATACTGATGCACAGAAAGTCACTTTTGTGGATGCTATAATAGAAAAAACATCATATGAAATCAAGTCGAAGATGTTACTCCATCAGATGTATCCAAAGATGTTTCCATATATCAATAAGTTCTACCACTTACGTGATGATATGTACTATTAAGAAACAAGGTTCTATTAGCTAGAAATTTTGATATAAGAGGTGAAAATATAGTAATGGACTTGCATTTTAATAAATATATCTTTGGTATATCTACTTTTTTGCACATAAGTGGGTTTTGTTTGTAAACAACTTTTATTTTATATTAATTATTTGGTGTATAATGGGAATCAAGCTTGAATATTCTTTAATTAAGCCTAATTAATTAGCTAAGTATATATTTTTGTAGTCCAAGGACACAACTCAAAAGCATCCACGTGCAAAATAAAAAGTCGAGTGTAGTCAAGATATGCCAAAATTGGTGGAGTCATCAATACTTCTTTGAAATCCATGAACACCCACTTACAATCCAAAGACCAAATGAAAGATGATGTTGATGACTTTAGCAACGCTCGCAACGGTGCAATGCAATCAGAAAGATAATCCACAAAATGACCGAGATACTGCACCTTGCCTAGGAAGCGTTACACATCATTCACACACTTCGGAGTAGGGAACTTTAGAACAGCCACAAGTTTGTCATGATCAATTTGCAAACCCTCACGAGAAATACGGTACCCAAGATAAGTTGTGTCCTTGGACCTAAATACGCACTTTGACCACTTCAGCTTTAAACCAATGTCCCATAACCAATCTAACACTTTCAAAACATCACAAATGTGCTCTTCCCACATCCCCTCTGAGTGGATCAATACATTATCAATAAAGTCAGCAGTCACCTCTGGCATATTACAAAAAACCTCATCCATCATCCGTTAGAAAATTGCTAAAGAATTGTTCAAATTAAATGGCATCACCAAGAACTCGTACAAACCAAATGGTGTACGAAAAGCAATCTTAGGAATATCTTCTTCGGCCATCAGTACTTGCCAGTACCCAAAAGCAAGATCTAACTTGGTGAACCAACATTGTCCAGACCTTCCACTGCAATAGCACAAACAAGACATTATTGATGCCAAAATCTCCACCCAGGGAATGGAGGTTGTTAATTTGGAAAACACCAACAACACCAATAAGTGTGACCAACTTCATCATATGCCCAATAACAAATAACACGGCTATAACCACGTCCTCACCCTTGTCCTTGGACTTGAGCAACAGCAGCATCAACTTCCATTGGAACATGACCATCGCCCATAGGAAGTGGAGCGGAAGGATGTGTAGCGAGAAGTGGAAAAGGCAATATCTCATAACATTGTGCCAAGAAAAGAGCATCGTCAAGGGTGGTTAGAGCAAGTGCATATATAAGTCTGACAAGATCTTGATGAAGTGTTGGCCACAACATTCCTAGCTTGATCCGCTCCAACATATTTGGCTCTACACGAAGTAAGAGGCTTCAGAAACGAACGCCAAATTGCATCACCGACTTAGATGGCCCTTGACAAAGCGATACAATTGTTGGAAGGCATCATCACAATTGTTGGCATGTTCAAATGCGCATTTGAAAACATCCGGGAGAACATTCCAATCCCCATAAGTGATTGTGCTTAAACCATTATACCACTGCAACGCCGTTCCTTTGAGACACGTGAGAAACTTCAAGCATCATCCCAAGAATGATATGTGGCAATCACTATGAAATGATCAAACTAATGATACATATCATCCAAAGGATTCCCACGAAAGAACTCCAGCCAAACACAAGGATTGGCACCAAGAGCAAGAAGAGTTATACCATGTGCCATAAATGCTGCCATCAGTTACATTTGGTTGTTTAATTGCATATGTATAGCATCAAGTAATTGCACTAACTTACTACTCTAGAGTCAAAGGAGGAGGAGACTGCTAATCTACCATGAAAATAAATGAAAAAAAAGAGCAAAAAAAGAAAAATGGAATAAAGCTAGAAAGAAAGAGAGATCTAGACAATGCAAAAGTTAGATATAAACCAAAATCCCAAATTTAAACACTCCCCAAGGACAATCTAAGTTGCCTCTCATCTCCACCAATGTGAATGCAAGGAATATAGAAAGGGAATATAGAAAATGTGCATATCAATTAGCCCAAAAACCATAACTTATATATAAGAGCAAGTGGTCCGGATTGAAACTAATATGACAGCTACCAAAATTCCATTACTAATATTAGTATATGGCATTGTAGCCATACACTTGGACCTCACAGTTCTAAAATTAATATCAAACTAAAATCAAAATTTTAAAAATTATAAATTCTAGCTATTATTAGAACCAAGATAAACATATCTACTATAATTCCAAAAATCCTTAAGTTAATGATATTTTGAAACTTAAATAAAAATTTCCAGTAAAGAAGACTAATTTGTAACAATAACAAATACATAGTTTCTGTATAAACTCTATATATACTTTATTTTCATCTCTGTTATATACTATAGACAGTCTATACATATTTATAAAGTGAACACCAAAACCCAAGAAATATATTATCTTTAGCTCTAAATAATATGAAAATTTAAAGAAAGCAGAAGATTCAAATATAAAAAGCATATCCAAATATCTTGAGACAAAAACATATTATTTGTTTAGCATTAAAAATGAGGCTAGTTGATAGCATTCGCAAGAGCTATTAATAAACTTTGATGGAATTTCCAACCAAAGTTTGTTCCAAACCCTGATCTAAGCTCTCATTATCAAAAACCATCCCCATGATTTGTAAGTGAAAATAAAGCCACTTGACTATGTACCTGCTGGAAGCCCTCACAAGTATCATTTGGCTGGAAGTTGTGCTTTGCATCCTTTGAACAACAATATCGAGAAAATGGGGATATATATTGCAAAAAAAAAAACAGAGGAATTCTTAATTTATTCTTGGGGTACCCAAACATGTTCCCTGCCCATCCGCCCTTGTTAAACCGATCTGTTGATGAAGCAGCCTCCAAATCGTTGCACTCCAAATCGTTGCACTACAAACAGGTTCTTCCAGTTCTTCATGCAAATCCACATACCGCCTCTGACTGACCACCGTACCATATACGCACGTCAAAATCGAAGAAGACATGAAGAAGTAACCTCAAGCCGCTACCAACAGATTGCTGAAGTTCACCTGTTTTCCACCTCCAATGATAGCAACAAGCAGATTGCAATAACGAAGTGAAAACCATGTTGCATGTTAAGTACCTGTTCACCAAAAGAAACACGAGCTTGAAATCCGAAATGTCACAGTATCACGTCAAAGCCCAGGCTGTCTGCTACAGGTTGAAAGCAGAAACAGCCCAATTCGCTGGGCCAATCAGAAGATAACGCTGAGCCCGTGAAGACATGTTCTCGCTGCAGGTGCCACCCAAACAAACTTGATAGCAGCAGCTGCATCCAACCGCAGAAGCGTACAACAATGGTCACATATGCAAGACACAGATCTGCAGAAACGAAAACATGTCAGAATTTTCGAAAACGTTGCTCGACCCAGAAGATATCCAGGAAACCGGGCACAGTACGCAGCTCGGCAGGGTCCGTGACATAACTTCTGCACCAGGTGTCGAAATTGACCAAATAAAGGCACCCAGCGTGATGAAGAAGAATCACGTCGATGCACACTCGCGAAGAAAATCCAGCCACTCGCAACATGCGGTCGCTGAATTGAAGCAAAAGTATGAAGAACCTCCCGAAAGCCGTTGGTGTGAGTGAGCAGAGTATACACATGAAGCCTGATGTCTGTAGAGACCTGCCATATCCTCACAGCAATAAGGTCGCAAAAAGCACATAAACCATAAAAGGCTCCCCTGCTGCAGATCTAAAAAAAGATGGTAACAAGCATAAGATCTATTGTTTTATTAGAATAATCTATTGATCAGACGGCTGTCGTTGGTTGAACGGTGACGATTGTTTCAAAAGACCTAATGTTAGGGTTTTTACGGCAGCAAGAGGTCTTTGTAGCTATGGACGCCTCTTCATCTAGAAAGCGTGGGCGAGAGCCGGGTGAAGAGGGAGAGCAGGAGGAGAAAAAGCGACTTAAAAGAGGTGAGATTGTTCATGTGAAACGTCGTCTGCTGGGGGCACTTGCGGGAATTGCAGACCTTGAATGCAAATTGTGGGAAGCCGGGGAGGATGCCGAACTAAACGAACTAAAGGAGCAGATAGCCTCAGAGAAAGTGCGGGCGAGTCAACTCCAGGAGGATGAGTCGAGACTGGAACGCGAGCTCTCTGAAATCCTCCAGCCGCCACCTGAATCCTTGAAAAGAGTGGAGGGTATTGCCGAATCAGCATTTGCGCAGGAGTACCGAAGAGTTGGGGGATTAGACAACATGGAGTTATTGCGTGAGAAGCTGGAAGAAACAGGAGACCTGTGGAAGACGGAGAAAAACATGATAGCACCTGTTGTCACGTTAGTTCAGTCGAGTGGCTGGGGAAAGTCGAGGACTACCTGTGAGCTTGCGAATTTAGGTGTGTTCGTCATCTACTGCTCATTCGCTTCATCTGGCACCGCGTACCCTCCAAGGTCTGCCTTTGCGGACTTCTTCTACACAAACGCCGTCAAATTGCTCAGCCCGGGTCCTACGCTTTTGTCGCAGAGCAGGTTCATGCTCTTCTGCATTGACTACTTTGTATCATGCATCGAGGCTCTTCTGCAGCTGACTTCCGGGGAGGACCCCATGGATGCCAAGAAGTTCTTGAACGATCTCATGGTTGGGGAGAACTTTTGGGGACTGGTACAGGCGAAGATGGAGATAGGAAGCGAAGCCCGGGAGGAGTTTGCGAAGCGCCTTGACGTCTGCCTGAAAGAGAAGCCTGGCGAGAACACCAATATATGGGGCATCTGGGAAAGTAAGGTGTTTAAGAAGTACAACACGCTTGAAGGTCTACTGTCGAATGTTCCAGCTCCTGCCAAAGGAAAACTGAAGGTCCTGTTTGTCATGGACGAAGCCCGATGGTTTGCTTCGCAGGCTGATCCGACAACTGTTGCTGCATTTGTTCCTGCAAGGAGAGCTTCCAGGGTGTTGCCTGAAAATGGGAGTGTGTCGGTGATGTTCACCGACACAAACGGGAGGCTAAACAATTTTGTGCCGCCCGATAAGGCAGATAGTAGCGATCGAGTGGCTGCGGCGGGAAAGCTAGTTGCACATCCAGCGTACTGCTTTTTCGTGGCAGACTTGCCATCGGACGAACAAACAGGTGATCTTCTGCTTGCTGAAGTTGAAGATCTGGGTCGTCTTTGCGGCTATGGTCGGCCACTGTGGCAAGCATTGGTGAAGGCTTCCGCAAGTGCAGGTGACGTGCTGCTTTTGGCTGTAGATAAGCTCCTGGGTGGCACTGGTTCGTTCAACAAGTTTTTCTTTGAAAGAGAAGTTCTATCAGATGAGGCTTGTCTGGCTACACTGGGCTGCAGAGTATGCATCGACATCAATCCGCATGCCACAATTATCACTGATATGGTTGCAAGTCACCTACTTAGCGTGATGTCCATTTCTGATGACCAGACTCTTGTTTGGACGCATTGGGCTACGGAGCCACTGGTTGCAGCGGCTGCAGCACAGGTTTTGTGTGCAGAAGGGCAGGTTGGGACAGGGTGGCAGGAGTGCTTGGAGGCACTTGTAACTGG
Source organism: Selaginella moellendorffii (assembly GCF_000143415.4). Classification (NCBI taxonomy): domain Eukaryota; kingdom Viridiplantae; phylum Streptophyta; class Lycopodiopsida; order Selaginellales; family Selaginellaceae; genus Selaginella; species Selaginella moellendorffii. The sequence continues at coordinate 207,678 of NW_003314298.1, read as the reverse complement.
GATGAAGCGTGGATGGATTGATCGAGGTTACAGGGGCGAGTTGGTTGCACGGGTGCTGCTACTACTTGCAGTGGATAGTCCAGGCAGAAGTTCATGGAAGTGCTTTACTTTTGACGAGCTTTGCCATGGCTTAAGTGGGAAGTCGCTGTCCGATCTTATTAGAGAAGATGAGCAGAATTCAGCATCTCCGGCCCCCAAAGCTCCAGGTGGTGGAGAAGAAGCGCAGGTTGAAGTAAACAAAAAAATTCCCGGTCAGCCGCAGGTGGCTTCAGCGTCCCTGTCCAAAGCTCCAGGAGAAAAAGCGCAGGTAAAAGTAAACACGCCGCCACCTGAGGTGAAGTCGCCATCTCCAACGCTGACGGCCTCGAAAACTCCAGGTGGAAGTACGCACAATGCTGAAGGTGAAGGGGAAACAAAACAAGCAGGTGGCTCTATAGATGAAAGTGGTAAAGAAGAAATCCACAGAAACATGGGTGAAGCCAAGTTTTTTTGCTTGCTATTCAGGAAAACCGACTTCCGACTGCAGGACCTCACCGCAAAAGATTTGCTTGAATTTGGAAAGGCTGGTGTGGGAATCATTTGCCGTGAAAATGAATGGGGCATAGACATCGTCATCGTTGGGTTCTTTGGTGACACATTTAGCCTGGAGACGATGACACTCATTTTGGTGCAGGTGAAACACACAGAGAAGCTTGATGTTGATTTAGCATGTGCTAAATGCTCTCCGGAGTTTTCTTGCCATACGCCAGTCTGGTTTTGAATGTGGCCCATGTGCCTTCCAGCAGTGTTCGTTACAGAACTAGGAAACTTGTCACAGAAGCATTGCTGAAGAAGACGCCTGCAAATCAGTCCATGGCAATGGCTCTCCATGACGCTCATCCGGAATGCAAAGGCCTTCAGGGATGGACAGAAGGCTATGATGGTGATAGATCACACCCGGTATTCAAGTCATGGGAACGGTATTTTGCTTCAGATGATCGTCTCCAACACATTGTGGTCATTCAAGGTACGTTTGTGCTGTTTCATTTTCAATCAGTTGATGTTATCTTTTGCTCTCCAGGTTTGGATGCATTCTCATCCAAGGACGAAGTGAAAGACCTGGTCGACATCTCTCTGGATTCTACTGCAGACATGAGGAAACTAGAACAAGTTCAGAAGACGTATGCACATAGAATGTTCGGACGGGTTAAGAACACGGAAATGCACAAGTGTTTGGAGCCAAAGCTCAACGTGAAAAAGAGTAAGTAAAACTGAGAATTTTTTGAGAAATAATCTGAAATTTTTTCTCCATTGCAGAGGTGCAGATGGAATTATCTTAGGTGGTGAGATTTAAGGATTTTGTAGATTCTAGAATCAAGAGCAAGTGCCATGCTTTTCTATTTTTTTGCATGTGGTATGGTGTGGTTTCTGATGGTTTATGTTATAATGGTAAAACAAATAATGATAATTGATTAAAAAATTTATAATTTTAATTATAAAATATTAATTATATTTGAAATGTGCATCAAAAGTTTTAGGCAAAGCTTTGATTGAAAGTAATAAATTTCATTACTAGCAATGTCAAAAGTTAACTCTTAAACTCAATTTTCTTTAAGAATGTGAGTATATAGATGAGTAATGAGTTATGTGTGGTGATGTGGTTGCCACTAAAGTATCATCAAGTTTATCATTGCATCCAATTAGAGTTGTTATTAGTAATATGGATTTATTTTATGTAATATTGTATTTTAACTGTAACACTAATGAAATATAATTATTAAACAATAAGAAAAACTTTAGGAACTATTATAAATTACAACTACAAACGAAAATTTGAAAAAACTTCAGGATTAGCCACATTCTCAACTGCTGCTCACAAATTTCTCCTCATGTTAGTTTTTATTTTTGTCAGCATACAGAAAAGGCCATTTTTGTTAAAGTGAGACCATTTGGAGGTCTCATTTAGTATATTAATCATTTTCTTAATTTTTATTAATTATATTATCTCAAAAATATGTACTTAGCTAATTATTTAGGCTTAATTAAAGAATATTCAAGCTTGATTCCCATTATACACCAAATAATTAATATAAAATAAGAGTTGCTTACAAACAAAACCCACTTATATGCAAAAAAGTAGATATACCAAAGATATATTTATTAAAATGCGAGTCCATTACTATATTTTCACCTCTTATATCAAAATTTCTAGCTAATAGAACCTTGTTTCTTAATAGTACATATCATCACGTAAGTGGTAGAACTTATTGATATATGGAAACATCTTTGGATACATCTGATGGAGTAACATCTTCGATTTGATTTCATATGATGTTTTTTCTATTATAGCATCCACAAAAGTGACTTTCTGTGCATCAGTATACATACCAATAAAGTTCAAATTGAAAGCCATAGTCAAAATGCATGATGAAGATATAACAATCCTTGCCAAAAATTCAATCAATTTCATATCTTGTGATCAAAGAGGTTTTTGATAAGTAATAAAATTGCCAACCTTTGCCTCCAACTTCTTCTCAAAAAACTCATATATGTAAAATCGTTGGAGCATTGGATAATCCTCAATATGATCACTCACATAAGAACTATATCGGAGAAGACATCTGTTACACTTAATAAGTTTCTTGAGTGTGTCTGCTAGAGTACATAATTCACCAATATCTAATTTGTTGGGGTCAAATGAACAGGGATGCAAACATCCAAACTGTCTTAAACAGTAACATTTATCTGGTGTGTCAAGAATGAAAACTTCAAACTCACTGATGTCTGAATGAGTTTCCTTGAGGTGAAGTAGGTAGAGTGCTCAATGTTGAGTACAGTCCATCAAGAAGTGTTAGTGAAGCTGGTTGCTACAAGATCTCCATTTCTTCTATCTTGAGCTTGAAATTTTTAAAAGATTTCTCTAGTATAATTTGACCAAGCTAAATGAACTTACCATTTATACATATATCGAAATATGTTTGTTAGCACACCAAGCCTCCCCAAAGCATATTCAAGGTTAAAATCTCAAGAGCTTGTCCAAAGAGCCAATGTCATATTGTACTGATCTGACAAATTGTGCATACGCAATAAAAACTATATTGCACTTGGCTGGAGTAATAACTTTTCTTTGTCCTTGTCCTTGAAGATAATATAACACTTAACTGTGAGGAGGCTATATATTTTAAATAGAGAAAGATATTTTTGTAGCCTATGACCTCACACTAAGGGCAAAGACAAAAATGTTTACCTCGAATCCAGTTGATTCACTTCGTCTATGCTTTTTCTTGGCAAGTTTCCTGAGTCTCTCCTAGTGGTGGTGACTATGTACAAGCTTATCATTGAGGCTACTCTTGTGTTGGTTCTTTGCCTTTGTGTTCGCAAGATCGGATATCTCGATGATGGTATCTTTTGGTGTTGTTCCCTTCATTGAGAATTTTGCTTGCATCTCCTTCATGTATATCAGGTTAGAAGAGATCTCTTGCATTGCTTTTGTTGAGTGCTGCCCAGACATGTTGATGAATTGGATTGTTGGATTTTTTGTTGTTTGCTTGCCTATCCTTTTGACAAAAGTCCAACCATCCTTGTCCATAGTGATTGGGATTGCATCACCTAGATCCAATGAGTTCTCCTATACAATCATCAGCTCCTTGAGGGTTTTCACCCATCGTGGACAAAGAGCATAGTGATTGTAGTCTGCATCAATGATGCACCGAGACACTGTACCTCAACAAGGGTGTCCTGTCGACACTAGTCTCTTTTTACAGCCCTATTGTTGTAATTGTGCTATCATCATTTCACCTTTTTGCTCTTCTCTTTGGAGCCTTCATTTCTACCGTCTCTTGGTTTTTTATTGCATGACACTTTTTGTTCTTGCTTTGTATGGAGGTTTTTGTCCCCGGCTTGTCCTTACACTATTGCTTGCAACCTTGCTCCAAAGTTCACATCTAACCCTCTTCTGTGGTGGTTCATCATCATCTTCTTCTTCTTTTCATGATGAGGAAGGACTCTTGTCTTGAATTTCATCATTACTCTTGTCACTTTCTGTCTCGCTATTATCCTCTTCATTATCATTGTGTTGTACTTTATCTTTTGCTTGGATGTCATCATCTCTTTTGTTTTCATTGTCCTCACTCTCCTGATCATTGGACATTGATGTTAATGAGGATGTATTGCTTAAGGTATATTTATCATCAACAACCTGATCTACCTTGTGTCCATCATTTGGATTGTAGTTGGAGAGGTCATGGAATGGATGCTCCGATTCTTCTATTTCTCTATCAAAAAGTCTCTCAGTTAGAATCTTATTGCTGACTATCCACAACAACAATGCTCTTGACAAGGTTAGACTGTCCTTGAGGATTCCATAAGTAGTGAAGGTTGTATGGATTCCTTTCTCTGCAGGCTGTATTGTAGTTGACAGAATAAACTCTGAGTCTTGAATGATATTCCTGATGAATGTCTTTTGAAGCTTTGTATAAATGGCCCTCCTTCCATATTCATGTCTTTGTCAGGAATCTCCTCTTATTTGATGACAATCCCATAGACTATTGGACTGTTTGGGTTGGTAGATCCACCAACACTCGATCATCATCTTGTATCTCCAATGTCCACTTCTGTGGTAGTGTGGAGTTGCAGCCTCTTTTCACTCTAACGGACTCATGTAGAGGTGTTTTAGATTTTTGGGCCTAGAAACACAAAAGAACTTATCAGAATTACTTAAAATATTTTTGAAATGGGAGAGAATGGATCCTAGTGTGAGGCCTCATTTTAAGTGAAAGGGGAGGAGGTTAATAGCATGAGGGCTCAAGAATGGATGGGGTGTATGAAAAGGGTAGTGGAGGTAATTCTATAGGAGGTTATTAGCATAAGGCCTCACACTTAAGAATGGATGGGCTGTGTTTGCTGATTCCTTGATAATAATCTTACTTGCCCATTTGTCCTATGGACAGACATTTGAGCAAGATTACTGTCAAAAAACTAGACAAACCAAAATCCTTTTAGCACTTTAGCATGAGGCCTCACATTAATCTTTAAGCATGAGTCTAGTTACAATGTGTTGATGGAGATTACTAGCACGAGGCCTCACACTTAGGATTGCTTGTGATATTTTTCCCAGTTTCTTGGTGACGATCTTATGTGCAATAAACATGCATGCAAAGGAGATTGCTGTCAAGAAACTAGGCTAGAGGAGGTGGGTGGGCATTTTTTCTTGGCCTGAGGCCTCATGCTAAGGTTTTTGTGTGTGGTTTGACACCATCCATTTGCAGATTGGATTAAGGTATTATGGAGGGATGAAGTCATTTTCTTGGCATGAGGCTTCATGCTATTCATTTATATGCATTTGTTTTTTACTACTTTAGGTGTCTAGATGAGTAATCTTCCTCACCAATTCATCTTTGGGGTAAATGTTCGAACAAAATTGCTCCCCAAACACTTGCAAGACTGGGGAAACAATGGAAAGTTGTACATTTAGATGTTTGCTTAGCATGAGACTTTATACTAAGATTTTTACATGAGGTCGGACACCATACTTTTGTGGGTGGGCTTTAGGTGTGCTGATGTGATGAAGGGCCACATTAATATTATTTTAATATATTATTATATTTCCTCTTTGGGCCACATTAATTATTTTATTTTAGTTATCAAAATTGTACAACTTTTGAATTTACCTCCCTTTGGGCTCATTTAAGTTTTTCCATTGTTTATGGCAGGAGTTCAACAGTGCATATTTCATGAGTTTGCACATTCATTTTCGCTATTAGAACTAAATGGACATTGAGCTGTAATTTAGGTTTTTTGAAAGCTTTCTAGTTTGACTTGAATATAACATTTGAGCCATGTCAACATTATTTTGCAATAGTAAGCCTTAATTAAATACTTTTGCTTTTTACTTGTTGGTGTGTGGCCTCGCGCTTAGCTTGGCTCATTCTTTGGAATCCTTTTTTTCATGTTTACTTGATATTTTTTTTGTTTAGTATGTGGTCTTGTGCCAAATTTTTTTTGGACTTGTTTGATAAAACAACTTTTTCTTAGCATGTGGCCTCACCCCAAGTTCATTGCTTTTACTATTGTTATGGTAAAATATTTTTTGCATAGTGAATGACCTTGTGCTATGCTTTTTTTGGAGTTAATTTATGGAAACATTTTTTGTTTAGCGTGTGGCAGCCTTGCACTATTTAGAGTAAATATGAGGAAATGTTTTTTACTTAGCATCTGGTCTTGTGCTAAAGTTTTTCTAGGGTTAATTTTTGGAATCGTTTTTTGCTTAGTATGAGACCTCATACTAAGCTTTTTCTAGGGTCAATCTGTAAAAATATTTTTAACTTAACATGTTTGCACTAAGTTTGTTCTTACGTTAGTCTATAAAAATGTTTTGGCTTAGCGTGTGCCCTGGCACTAAGCTTTTTCTCGAGTTATATTATGAAAATGTTTTTTGCTAAATGTGTGGCATTGTATTAAACTTTTCTAGAGTCATTTTGTGAAAATATTTTTTCCTAAGCATGTGCCAAGCTCATTTTTGAGTTATTTTTTAAGCTTATTTTGTAGTTTTCATTTTTAAATTGCACAATCTCTGTTTGTAATCTCTTTTTTCCTTGTGATTAAACTTGCTTTTGTGCCTCATATTAAGTTCAAATTGTAATATGCATTTTACAAAATTTATTTTATATTTTTATTTTTTGTACATGATTTTTTTGTTCCTCAGTATTTTTATGTTATGCCATATTATTTGAACTAGTTCTATATATGATTTAAATTTGATCTTGATTTTTGTTTTTTTGTTCAATTTCATGAAGCTAGTGTGGTCCACATACAAACTATCACACAATCTTTTATAGGTATCAGAAGGATCAAATCTTTTGATGTGCAACACATTTGCTATTATGTTCCTTTGGGACATAGAAATGTTTTAGTTTGTATACTTCAAGTTTATAATAGTAATGTCACTCTAATAAAGGGTGAGTTATACTTTTTGTTTAAAGGCAATCTTAATGTAGGGAAGAAGGTTGTTCTTTTAAGATCTTGATTCTGTTTTCATTATTACTATTCATCCAACATCAATCTTATTTATCAAGATCAACACTAGCTTTCTTACTGTTGGGATGTAGAGAGCGCTAGGAATATTCTGATTCCTGGAATATTCCCTTGTATAAAAAGCCCACAAGAGTAAGCATGGGCTAGGTTTTTAGTAGGGTTTTAGAAGACATAGTTGAGAGACGTTGGAAGATAGCCCTCATCTGTCATGGACTAGTCTAGCTTTTTCGAGAAGTTTAGAAAGATTTATAGAGTGTTAAAGTGAGATTTTGAGCTCCAATGGCTCTAGTACTCTTAGGAACTCACATGAATTTGGGTAGCAAACTCACAGCTTTCACATTTTCTTTTATAGTTTTCTTTCTTTCCTTAATCCTACTCAGTTTTGGAGAGATTTCTTTTGACAAAAGTACTCATTTTGTTTATAGATGGTTTGGGTTGGAGCACCTTCTCTTCTTTTTTTCAATAAGCTGAAAAACATTGGGTTTGGTGGAGAATTGAGTGACATGCAAGGATTTCAATGAGTGCTTTCTTGATAAGTAGCATGGCAGGAGTCAAGAGATTTTTCACTTTTTCTGTGTTTCTTTCTCCTTATTTCTTCACAATTGTGTTCTTGGGCTCTAAGAGCATGATTTCTTGAGCATTCTTTATGATTTCTTTTGCAAGTTGTTTTTCTTGGCCTCCCAACTTTCATAAGAGTACTCTCTTGCATAGGAATTCACCAAGAATTATGCATGCCACTATCTCTTTCCTTGTGCAGTACATAACTCCAACTCTAAGGATCTTGTTCTTTTGGGATTTATCACCATTTAATGAAGATTTCAGGACTTTGGAGCAATTGTTTACCAGTGATCATTTATTTTGAGTACAAGTAGAGATTCATGGTGGTCTTATATCATTCTGAGCAGTTGGAGTGGATTTTTCTCACCATGGCTATATAACTAGTTCCTAGAACTTTCAAACATGCCCCTCCTCAATAGTTTTGGTGACTTAGAGTGTAAGATATCCATGTTTTACTTCCACAAGCTTGTATAGTGAGTGGTAGCTCATAGTTTTCTTAAACTTCTATCTAACTTTTACAGCCATTTATTTTGGCTATGAGATCTTTGGACTTGGGAGCAGTCTTTGAAGAGGAGGATTGTGAGTTTTCAACAAATAGTGAGTTTGGGCATCCGCTACCTATGGTAGTTCCCCCTCAAATTGATAGGGGGAATGAACTTGCCTTACTTCTCAGGCAATGGAGACATCTTGGCCAAGACTTATATTCTTCACTTTGAACAGTATTGCATGTTGAATGGCATTCGTGATGATGATCACAAGCTTTGTGACTTCTCTCAATCACTTACTGGCCAAGAAGTAGCATGGGCTGAGAGTCTCTTAGAGCCCAATATGGTAGACTATACCACATTTAAGGACTCCTTCAGATCTCACTTGATCAGCAACAGCTAGTGAATCATTTGTTGATGGACTTGTTTGTGTTCCAGCAAGGAGCTTGCGAGTCAGTGCTGGAGTATATGATGCCCTTTCATGCATACTGGAAGGAGTGTGTGGAAAGGTGGGTGATCACTAATGAGCCCCATGGAATCATGGCATTCATCTCTAGACTCAAAGGAAACCTCCAATGCAAGATGCTCAAGCGGCAATTTCATACGTGTCAAGAGGCTTTTACTGCTGCAGAGACTTTGGAGTGTGATCTTCTCCAAGAACTTGGCATTTCTAGGGCTGAAGAGGTTTTTCTCCCTCCTTTGGTGGAGACCTCATGTGCAGCCATCTCTTGCCCAACTCTCCTGCTTGCTACTGCTGTTGCAGGTGACAAGGTCCCTGCAGTGATTGAGAAGGCATTGGCGGAACTCTCGGGTACAAAGATATCATCCAGCAGCAGCAGAAAATGCAAGAGAAGATGCTTGAAGAACTCCATGCTTGTCACTTACAGCAAGTTGAAAGGCCACGACATGCTCCACGCTCTTGGTACTACTTGCATTGTGATGTCACGACACATAGAATTGAGAGGTGCTGGAAGCTTCATCTGGAGTAGCGGCCACCATGTTCTCAACATGTCCAAGAGCAACCATTTGCAGATAATACTATTATCCAATAGAAGGATCGCTACCAACAACAACTTGAGTAACGAGCAATCAAGGACATACCATCTTCTTCTTCTAGCAAAGGGAAAGCTTCAATGGGACCAGGATTGTTGGGGAGGAGTTCTCACAGACAGCAGCCATGAGAGCACAAAGAAGAAGGCAGCTGCTCAAGAGGAGATAGATGCCGATCCAGCTCCCTTGACGATCACTGACACAGTTCCCAAGGTGGCATGCAAGCTCCCCTTCACATCCCTTCTACCTGGGGCTCCTCCACCTTTCTCTAGTGTTTCCCACGTCCCTAAAAGTATGCTTCAACAATTGATGGAGATGTCTATCACCCTTTCACTGCGTGAACTTATGTGCACGGTTCAGGGATTTGGATAGCATTTGGAGGACTTTGCAAGGTCAATTGGAGTCATGGCATCTCTCCCACAAGATGTCCACATCATCAACACTGCTCCTTCATCCGATCTAGGTGTGTTTTTTGCACCAGTAGACTTTGACAATGGTTCACCCATCATCAATGCAGTCAACTCTGGCTTGGGGTGTAATGTGATCTCCTTGGATGCAGTTACCAAGGCAGGTCTCCAGATCACTAGGAGCATGGCTTTGATTTTGAATGCATTTGCAAACCACATTGTTGTTCCTATTGGAATTTGTCGTGGCATTTGAGTCTACGTCAAAAGGGTAAAATCTCTTTTGGACTTTGTGGTTGTGGACTACCAGCAGCTCAACTCTACCTTTGAAGGACTCTTTGATCCTTGGGCAATTTTGGCATGATCAGGTTCAATGTATCACGAACTGGCCACTTGGCAAGATGGATATCAGCAATGGTCACACCACTTCTTCTCTTTACAATGCTCATGACCATCCCAAGGAACATCAGCTCTAGTGAAAGGTTGACACTCCACATCAGTGATAGACGATCTCCTCTCATCCTTCTATAGCACGGTTTCCTCATGCACTGACTGTTGTCTTCCCAGAGTTGATTGTCACAGCCCAAGTATGATATATTCCAGTGCAACACCATCACCACAGAGGCTTGGCTGCTCTTTGCTGTGGGCACACAACCAAATGAGCTCGATTTCCAAATTGAGGAATTGTCAATATTTCAGGTTGAGGCTTTTCCACCAACATCTCTTCTCATTGATCATGCCCCTTATGTGGAAGACCTCCCACAATATAGCAGCAACAGAAACATACCCCACAGTGTCCACCACCTTTGATGGGAGAGCAGTGACTGCAAGCAAAGACAGCCCAGCCTCTTTATTTGTGGCTTGGCTGGTCAGGTCCAGAACATTGACATAGACAAACTCCAAAAGTGTCAACTCTGACTGTGACATAGATGTTGAAAGGTTGCCCTAACTGTGGTGGACAATGAATTAGTGCAAACAAGAGCGAGTGTTGTCACTGGACAAAAACTTGCCAAAGCTGATGAAGTTCCTCAAACAAGCTCTTGGGTTGTCCTCAAAGGTTTTGGGTATGAACAACGGTGAAGAATGCATTGTCCATTGGTGGTAAGTGTGGAACTGAGAAAAGTTTGTGAAAACGCAAGGGAATGGTAGTGGCCAAGAGAATGGGAATGGATGGCCGTGGTGGTGGAGAGATGTATGATGTTAGTGACGGTCTGAAACTGAAAGTTGCAGCTACTATCAACAGCTCAAGTGGTGAAAACATTGCTTTGTTGGTAATGGTATTTGTCCACAGATGGCCTAGAGCTGGAAAAAAGTGTTGGTAGCTGGCAGCTTGCTCAAGAAAGTGGCCTAGACGCTCTCCATGTGCTGGATGGTGCTGGCTCAAAGAAAAACCGCTCCAAAAGTGATGTTATGTCACAATGGTGTAAAGTCTCAGTTATAACTTGTAAATAACACATCTAATTTGGATGATCTTTGCTGCTATAGAGAGGTATTTATAGCCATAGTGAAGTAATAGAAATGCATATTGAAAAATATGGAGAAAAAGTGGATGAAATTGCTAAGATCCCAATATGGGTATCTATAGCAAGTAATGGGCAATAGTGTGCGGGGAGAATGGTATGTGATTTGGGGTTGTGACTTGATGATGTTAACAGTGATAGATGGTGGTATGAAGTGAAGATTTTGAACCCCGAAAAGGTTGAGAACTAACCGAGAATTTGAAAGAGCTCATCACAATTGGAGTTGATCCAAACTGGAACTCAAAGCCCAAGGCATTAGAGCCTGACAAAAGGAAAAATAAAAGAAAAAGGTAAACCAAAGTGAAGAGAAATGAGGAAAAAGAGAGAAAGAGGAAAGATGTCACTGAATAAACAGTTTGAGGTGGTGATGATTGCAAGCATGCAGAAGCTCACAGCCAGTCTCATTTGCAAGTATGTAGGAACCTCCCTCCACTTGGTGCTGGATGAAATAGGGGCCAAGCCACTATAGAGAAAACTTGGAAGAGGGAGTGAAGTCCTTGAGCTGTTCAGGAAAATAGAGGGCGGCTCCTGGAACTTTGGCATTGATGGCCACTTTTAGCTTGTTCTTTGCAGCAAGAAGTTGCTCAGCTGAGACCCTACGTTGCTCATCAAGAGCAAGAATGTCTATGTCATGAGCATGAAGTTTTATGTCATCGGAGAGCTGGAAATCTGCAGCATGGCACAATGACAATGCAAGAGATGGTACCTGGAACTCCACTGGGAGTATTGCCTCAGTGCCATAGACCAAGGAGAAAGGAGTTGCTGAGATGGATGTCTTGAAAGATGTCCTGAAAGCCCAGAGTGCAATGATCAAATATTCATGCCACCAGTGTGGATGATCCTTGACGAGCTTCGAAAGAACTGCCTTGAGGATTTTGTTGCTAGACTCAGCTTGGCCATTGCTTTGTGGGTAGTAGCTAATGCTGCAAACGTGCTGGATGTGGAGCTGCCCGAAGAGGTGTGCAACAACTCGGCCAAGGAAGGCACTGTTGCGATCAGAAACTAGAATGGCAGGTACTACAAAATGGCAAATGATGTGTTTGTACAGGAACTTTGTTGTGGAAGCCTGATCTGCATGTGACAAGGGAACAACCTCAACCCACTTTGTGAAGTAATCTATTACAATGAGCAAGTAGCAATGTCCTTGGGGGCTTGGTGGTGAGATGGGACCAATATGATCAAGTCCCCAGAAGATGTCACCAGCTGGACTGGAAGACGTGCGATGTGGTTTTGTGGATTGAACCTTTGGCACTTGTCATATGAACGTGCATACTTGAGAGTGTCTTGATGAAGTTGTGGCCAATTGTAACCATGTCACAGGAGGAGCTGTGCTGTGATTCACCCTGAGAAGTGTCTGGTACAGGAGTGAAGTGCCGGGATCTCATGCTCTGCAACACATCGAAGAAGAACTCCTTGGGATATCTGGCAGTAGAATTGTTTGTTGAAAAACAATCGTCCCATGCGCAAACCTCCAAGTCTTTTTCCACTACTTCTTTCTTTCTTTTACCCTTTTACAATCACTTTTACACTTTGTTTTCCTCTTTCTTTTTCTTCCCCATTTTCTTTCTCTTGCTCTACAAGGGTCAAGTTTGATTATAGAGTTTCCCACTAAGTTTTTCCCTCTGGCCTCAAACGTTTCTCCTCCTCTTTTCTATTTCTCTTTCACTTTTCTTGCAACACCGACAGCCATGCAGCACTTCATTGTGGATCCTCTTCATGCCGGAGTCTACTCGATCCCCTGTGGTCACCTGTTGGGATGTGGAGTGTAGCTTAGAGCTATAGGAATATCTGATTCCTGGAATATTTCCTCTTTGTATAAAAGCCTAGCCTTCGTGTGCTTGCCGCAATTACCCTCTTTTTTTAGGCGGCATCTGCAGCAGGGGAGCCTTTTATGGTTTATGTGCTTTTTGCGACCTTATTCTTGAGGATATGCTGCTGTGAGGTCTCTACAGACATCAGGCTTCATACTCACACGGCTTTCGGGAGGTTCTTCATTTGCTTCAATTCGGCGACCGCATGTTGCGAGTGGTTGGATTTTCTTTGCGAGTGTGCATCGACGTGATCCTGGATATCTTCTGGGTCGAGCAATGTTTACGAAAATTTCGACATGTTTTGGTTTCTGAAGATCTGTGTCTTGCATATGTGACCATTTTTGTACGCTTCTGCTGTTGGATGCAGCTGCTGCTATCAAGTTTGTTTGGGTGGCACCTGCAGCGAGAACATGTCTTCACGGGCTCAGTGTTATCTTCTGATTGGCTCAGCGAATTGGACTGTTTCTGATTTCAACCTGTAGCAGACAGCCTGGGATTTCGAGCTCGTGTTTCTTTTGGTGAACAGGTACTTACATGGTTTTCACTTCGTTATTGCAATCTGCTTGTTACTATCATTGGAGGAGGAAAACAGGTGAACTTCAGCCATCTGTTGGTAGGTTACTTCTTCAAGTCTTCTTCGATTTTGACGTGCGTATATGGTATGGTGGTCAGTCAGAGGTGGTATGTGGATTTGCATGAAGGACTGGAAGAACCTGTTTCTAGTGCAACGATTTGGAGGCAGCTGTTTAATAAGGGCGGGTGGGCGGGAACATGTTTGGGTACCCCAAGAATAAATTAAGAATTCATCTGTTTTATGTTTTTTGTTTTTGCAATATATATCCCCATTTTCTCGATATTGTTGTTCAAAGGCCAAGCACAACTTCCAGCCAAATGATACTTGTGAGGGCTTCCAGCAGGTACTTAGTGAAGTGGCTTTGTTTTCACTTGGTTTTGATAATGAGAGCTTAGATCAGGGTTTGGAACGAATAATCATTTCTTTGGTTGGAGATTCCGTCAAAGTTTATTAATAGCTCTTGCGAATGCTATCAACTAGCCTGCAAATGTTGTATGTCATCATGCATTTTTAATGCTAAACAAATTATTTGTTTTTGTCTCAAGATATTTGGATATGCTTTTTATATTTGAATCTTCTGCTTTCTTTAAATTTTGAATTTTCATATTATTTAGAACTAAAGATAATATATTTCTTGGTTTTTGGTGATAACTTTATAAATATGTATAGACTGTCTATAGTATATAACAGAGATAAAAATACAGTATATATAGAGTTTATACAGAAAATATCTTAAAAATATATATTGTTGTTTTTACAAATTAGTCTTTTTTACTGGAAACTTTTATTTAAGTTTAAAAATATCATTGACTTAAGAATTTTTTGAGTTATGGTAGATATGTTTATCTTGGTTCTAAAAATATTTTATAACATAATAGTTAGAATTTATAATTTTTTAAATTTTGATTTTGTGAGTGCATGGAATAAGGAAAGGGAAGGTCTGGAAGACCTAATACCTATTGACAAATCTGTTAAAGTGACAAAGGTTAGATCCAAAGAATGTGCATATCAATTAGCCCAAAAACCCTAGCTTATATATAGGAGTGAGTGGTCCAGATTAAAACCAATCCAATGGTTACCAAAATCCCACTACGATAATACTAGTGTACGGCATTGTAGCCATATAGTTGGCCCTCACATCATTCCCTCCTCTCAGAATAATAGTGTAAAACCACAAATTTTTCCTTTTCACTTTGCCAACTTACCTTGTTTATCCGATCAACACCACATTGACTTTAGCTAAGTTCCCTCACCAAAGTTCCTGCCTAGTGCACCAACTTCTACTTGGTCCTACTTGGTTTTAGCTACTCACTACACGAGTAATAGAGTGTTAGCCATCCATCCACGAATTCATAAATCTCTCCCAATCTCGCTCCCCGGGTTAGACTAGACTTAAGGTTCGGTTACACTCCCCACAGGCATAAGCAGCCAAACACACCAAGCGTCTAGGTTCCTAACATCCCTTGGTATAACAAGACTTGATCATAGGACCCTCTAAATCCCAAGCCTTGGGTGCAACACTTGTTTTGGGACACCAAAGCAAAACACCGTGGCCTAATGGCCCGGTATGGGTACTTCTACCCCCGCACTTCCATCCCGAAGGGAAGGCCCAAGCCCCTAGGAAGGGTGAGGACCAATAAGCCGGAAGGTACTCAAGTGGGGCACCACTCCACATGAGCTAGGAGCACTACAATCAGTTTCCCTTTCGAAAATGGGAGTTGCTCTTGAGCACTTCCTTGGGTGACCCCTCCGGCACCACCCGAGTCCATGCTCACTCCCACCCAAGGCCCCTCAGCCCCAGTCTCAACCTCAAGTCAGTTTGGAAGCACTACTGGAGAGTTCCTTCAAGATTGGTTCCTGGACCTCACTATCCCCTACCATACTATACTTTTGAAACCCTCTACACCCCCCCCCCCCGGGAGACACACACTTTGGGCTTTCACCCCTTGACTTGTATTAGTACTCGGACTCAGTCTCGGACTCGATCTCGGACTCGATCTCGGGCCCGACTTCGGACTTGATCTCGGACTCGATCTCAGACTCGACCTCGGACCTGATCTCAGACTTGACTTCGGACTCGATCTCGGACTCGGTCTTGGACCCGATCCTGGATCTCAGACTCTATCTCGAACTCGGTCTCGAACTCAGTCTCTGAGTCAGCCTTGGACTCGATCCCGGACTCTATCTCAAACTCAGTCTCTGAGTCAGCCTTGGACTTGATCCCGGACTCTATCTCAAACTCAGTCTCAGAGTCGGTCTTGGACTCGATCTCAGACTCAATCCCATCCAATGAACTCTTTGTCATTTCGGTCATGCTTTCGGGGATCCTTTAGCCTATGACCCTCAAGGAGTTGGTTCCTTACAAATAGAAGACCATCAGGGTTCTCTTGTAGATAGGCCGGGATCTAGAGGAATGTCAGGAGGAGGCATTGGCGGATTTGTAAGTGGTATTAACTGCTCTTAATCCCTTTGTATGAAGCGTTTCAACCACTACACATGCACAATCTCTAGAGGATTGGCTTGCTAGACATCATGCCAAACCTCATAAACTTGTGGTCCAACTTGCCGCAACACTCAATACGTTCCTTTCCACTCAGCAACGAGCCTCTTAGATAAACCATGTAGCATAAGATGGGGAAAATAGACTAACACCAAGTCATCCACTTTGTACTCCGCAGGTGGACGATGATGGGAGTTGTAGTGCCATTGTTGTCTTACTTATACGCGGCCTAAGTGTTCAACAGATTCTGCTCAGACAAGTGGAAAAATGATCCCACAACCTAACATCGGCAGCTCGTGGCAATTGCGAAGGTAAACCCAACTCTATTGGTAATATTGGATCATGACCATTTAGGAGTTTATATGGTGAAGCATCAATAGAACTTTGCACCCCTGTGATATATGCATACCGAAGAGACAGAAAATAACCATCCCAATCCAACTGCTGAAAGTTCATATATTTCACGATCATCCCTTTGAACATTCGAACGAGCCGTTCCACTAGATTGTCTGATTATGGATGATAAGCACTCATGAAAGTGTGGCATATCCCCAATTAAGACGTCAAAACATGAAATGCCTCAACCATAAATGCGGGACCATTTTCCGAAAGAATCCACTTTGGAGAAGAATGTTGGAACACCACTCAATTGAAGAGGAAGTATCCAACAGCAGTTGCAGAGGCGCTAGTAAGAGCACCAACTTTCATATAATGAATCAAGTGGTTAGAAGCAATAATAATATACTCATTGTCAGCAATCGACTGTGGAAAAGGTCCCATAAATTCAAACGCCACTAACACAAATAGACGGGAAACTGCTATTGACTTTTAACCGTCCTTTCGCAGCACAAAGGGGGCAGGGGGGGGCGGGGGGCGGTATTACAAACTTGGCACCAAACATAGTTACGCACATACTGGATAATATCACGTTGCATCTTTGGCCAATAGAAAGATCTGTGTAGCTTCTCGGTTACATGACGATGTCCCATATGCCCACCTAGAACAGGAGAATCATGGTAGGCATGGAGAAACCGCAGAATAAAGATAAAAGGCACCACCAACCGTAAATGATCATCAGAATCCATCCCTACAAAATAAAAAAGGCCATCTTTAAGGCGATACTAAGAATGTAAATGTCAGAATGGAAAGTCATCAGCAAGTGATGCAAGATTTCTCAAACCCATCCCAAAGCCTGCATCTAAAAAATCCATAGATGTTGGAACAACAAGCTCATCAGAAACTGAAAAGAGAGTGGAAAAGGAAGAGAAGCTCAAGAAAGAGCATCAACATCAATCATAGAACTTCCAGAGCAATGAACAACATCAAAATCATATATCTAAAGCTTCAAAGCTCACCAAGTAGTATGACCAACCAGATTCTTTCGCTTCAATAATGAAGTAATAGCACCATGATCACCTTCAAGTAACATCCAAGAACTATGTAAATATGTATGAAGTTTCTTGAAACCCCAAACTAATTTTAAACACTCCTCTGGTTCACCTCTGCTGATTATAATGTACAGCTTATATACGCAATGGGATGATGCTGACCAAGCACATTTAGGCTTTCTTGCATCAACACACCTCCAAAACCAATATTAGAAGCATCCACGCACAAAATAAAAGGTCGAGTGTAGTCAAGATATGCCAAAACCGAAGGAGTCGTCAACAACTCTTTGAGATCCCCAAACGCCCACTCACAATCCGGAGACCAGATAAAAGATGATATTGATAACTTCAGCAATGCTCGCAATGGTGTACTGCAATCAAAAAGATGATTCACAAAACAACCGAGATACTGCACCTTGCCTAGGAAGCGTTGCACATCATTCACACACTTCGGAGTAAGGAACTTTAGAACAGCCACAAGTTTGTCAAAATCAACTTGCAAAACCCTCACGAGAAGTACAGTACCCAAGATAAGTCATGTCTTTGGACCCAAATACGCACTTCGACTGCTCCAACTTTAAACCAACATCTCGTAGCTGATCCAACACTTTACAAACATCATGAATGTGCTCTTCCCATGTCCCCTCCGAGTGAATCAAGACATCATCAATAAAATTAACAATCACCTTTGGCATATCACAAATAACCTCATCTATCATCTGTTGGAAAGTTACTAAAGCATTGTTCAAACCAAACGGCATCACTAAGAACTCATACAAACCAAACGGTGTACGAAAAGTAGTCTTAGGAATATTTTCTTCAGCCATCGGTACTTACCAGTACCCAGAAGCAAGATCTAACTTGGTGAACTAACGACTTCACCCCAGATGATCCAAGAGAACAGCAGTGTGAGGAAGAGGGTAGACATCTGAAATCGTCACTTCGTTTAACGGATGATAGTCAATGCAAAAATGAATACTCCCATCAAGCTTCATCACAAGATGAGGTTCACATGCCCAAGGACTTCATGACTTCAGAATAACACCCTTCTCCAACATCTCCTTGACGTTTGCACATAAAATCTTGATTTCTTTGGGTGACTAATGATGAATAAGAACATTGATTGGACGTGCATCCCTGGTTGGAATAGGATGACATATTGCAATCTTGGCCCTTGATGATAGGTTAAATTCAAAGAAATCAAAATACTCCTTTATGAGCCTGTCAACCGCTACAACACAAAGATTGTTAGAGTCGGAAAAGGGAAGAGCAGAACAAGATGGAAACATAAGAGGAAGGAATGGGGGGACAAAAGTAATTGAAGCAAAGGTAGAAGCAGAGGAACGAAGAAGTACTGAAGTGAAAGGAATGGATGAAATATAAGGTAGTATGAGACAAGGGGGAGAAGCCTCAAAGTCATACTTGGTATGATTACAATGCAACCAATCCATACCAAGGATGAGGTCAAAAGTTTGACTTGGCACCACCCGCAATAATTGCAATCTAAACTTGAGATCACCCACACATACAACCAAATCCGCCTCATCCTGTGCACATGCATATGTGCGGCTGTTGCCATAAAGAATGAAAACTGGCTCCACCGCATGATGCAAGTGTAGATAACAACATGTGGCAACAGATCAAGCAATAGAAAATAAACTCAAACCTATATCAACCAACACACAGAGAATAATAGGAGACCGTTTGTTATAAAAACGAGTTTGGAAAGTAAACACTGGATGAATTGGTGCCGAGTGAACCCTTTGATGATACTCCCAAAAGAAAGATAGAAGGGTCACTGACTTATTTGCGCAAGGTCCCTCAATTACTCACGTGACTCCTCGTTTCCCGGTTACATCTCAGTGTTCAAACTTTCCACTACAGCAGCATCAATAAGACGTTGTTGATGCCAAGGTCTCCACCCAGGAAATGGTGCCTACCAATCTGGAAAACGCCTACAACACCAATAAGTGTGACCAACTTTATCACACACCTAGCAATGAACATCACGGCCATGACCACAGCTTTGCCTTTGTCCTTGAACTTGAGTAGCAGCAGCATCAACCTCCATTGGAATAACCCATAGGAAGTGGAACTAAAAGATATGCAGTGAGAAGTGGAAGAAGCGATGTCTCATAACGTTGTGCCAAGTGAAGAGCATTGTCAAGGGTGGCAGGAGCAAGTGCATGCACAAGTCCGACAAGATCTTGACAAAGTGCTAGCCACAACATTCCTAGCTTGATCCACTCTGACATATTTGGCTCTGCATGAAGCAAAGAACTTCGGAAACAAATGCCAAATTGCATTGACTCAAATGGCCCTTGGCAAAGACAATGCATTTGTTGGAAAATATCATCACAATCGTCGGGATGTCCGAATGCGCATTTGAAGACGTTCAAAAGAACAACTCCAATCTCTATGAGTGGTTGCACTTAAACCATTGTACCACTGCAATACCATCCCTTGGAGACACATTGGAAACTCACCCAAATATCAAGCATCATCCCAAGAATGATATGTGGCAATCACTGTGAAGTGATCAAACCAATGGTACACATCATCCCCAAGACTCCCGTGAAAGAACTCCGGCTGAACGCGAGGATTGGCACCAAGAGTAGGAGGAGTTGTACCATATGCCATGAATGCCACCATCAACTAAGTTTAGTTGTTCAATTGCAAGCACATAGCATCAAGCAATTGTACCAACTATTGCTCTAGAGTCAAAGGAAGAGATTGTTGATCTACCATAAAGACGAACGAAAATGAAAGAGCAAAAGAAGAGAAATGATAAAAAGCTAGAAAAAAAAGGGAGATCTAAACAATGCAAAAAGCTAGATTTAAACCAAAATCCTGAAAGAAAAGAACAAAAGAAAGGAAATGGAAAAAACTAGATTTAGACAATGCAAAAGTTAGATGTAAACCAAAATCCCAAATCCAAGTACTCCTCAAGGACAATCAAAGGTGCACCTCTGTAAATGACTAAATTTTCCATTCTACTTTAGTCACTTATTCACACCTTCGATCACTTGGAGGAGTCTCACTCACAACCTTCACAAGTCCTATTCCGGACTTGGGGACTTGCTAGCCCCAAGAATGGCATCCTTGCCACTCAACCTTTGCACTTGGTCTAAGTGTTCCATGTGTCCAGGCCCATGACCGACAACCCAAGGTACCACTGACATATCAGCCCGTTATGCTAAAGCCATGCCCCTTTACCTTAGTCACACCGGTGGTCTAACACCATCTGCATCATAGTCCCATCTCTCAAAGACTGAGCCATCCATCCATGAGTGATTATCCCAGATCCACTCCTTAGCATCTTTAAGATGCCTATAGATATGGGGAATAGCCTTCCCCAATATCCCTTTTTCAGTCCCCACCAAGTCCCTTTCTGTCCATAGCCATGTTCACCAACACTGCCTCTGAATCAAGGCCCACAGGTTTGACCACTGAGTCTTACAGTCCTCTGGGACTTCCTCACCACATGACCATATCTTTGGTCACTACACCCGAGGACTGCTCCTCTTCCTCTCCACAATCTGGGACTTTGGGACAACATTTCGGAACACCGTGGCCCTACGCAAGCCTTGTGGGTACTCTCTTTGCCTTCCGCCTTTGGGTGCTCTAGCCATGGTCTTAGAGCAAGGTTCTGTTGAGCCACGCCAGGTATCTAAGTAGGTAGTGCCACCCACACTTGGACTGGGAGCATCGACCATTTGATCTCTCGAGGGAATTAGAGTCGGCTCTTGAATACTTCACCAAGCTACCCCACTTGTTAGTCCATATTCACTCTAGCCTTAGACTTTCCAGTGGTTATCCCATCACCCAACACTTGGGTACAACCTTTCTGAGCCAAATTGGCTCCACTGGGGTAACCCCCACACTCTCCCTACTATACTTTTGGAGCCCCCCCCCGGGGGACGATCGCTCTGGGCTTTCACCCAACAGCCTGTATTAGTATTCAGACTTGGACTCAGACTCAGACTCGGACTCAAACTCAGACTCAGACTCGGACTTGGACTCGGTCTCAGTCTCAGACTCGGACTTGGACTCGGTCTCAGTCTCAGACTCGGACTTGGTCTTGGTCTTGGTCTCGGTCTCGGTCTCGGTTCCATCTCGAACTCCATCTCGGGTCCATCTCAGACTCCATCTCGAACTCCATCTCGGGTCTATCTCAGACTCCATCTCGGGTCCATCTCGGACTCCATCTCGGGTCCATCTCAGACTCCATCTCGGGTCCATCTCGGACTCCATCTTGGGTCCATCTCAGACTCCATCTCGGGTCCATCTCGGGTCCATCTCAGACTCCATCTCGGGTCCATTTCGGAGTCCATCTCAGACTCCATCTCAAGTCCATCTTGGATTTTATCTTGGGTCCATCTCGAACTTCGTCTCAAACTCCTTTTTGGACACTTCCACGTGTCATATATTGGTCCTTTTGTGTCCCTTTTCTAGAGACTCACTTATTGCTCGTTTCATGCTTGTTCCTCGAATATATTGTTAAGAGTTCCACTCCCACTCTTGACCTTTCAAGTCAAAGCTTTTAGTCTAAACGTGTTACACTTGTTTGGCTTTCGCTTTAGCCACTACCACGTGGCACCGTTTTGGCTCTATTTTGGGGCTTAGAAATTTGTGTCTCACGACTCCACATAGATGAAGTTTGATGCCCTCATCGAATGATAAACCATTTTATGAAGTAATACTAGCATGTATTACCCTTTCCATCTTTGGCATTTAGCCAATATTTGTCAATGGTTTGACATCGAAGGCTCACCATGCCTTGTCCATCTTTTAAGGAGCATAGTCTTTTCAATATAGAGACTCATTTGACCACTTGTAGTGGTTCTCTCCTTTTATTGGTTTAGTTCTCACTAAACCCTTTAGAGACACCTTCTCTATCTCAATCACACTACTCATTCTTGAGTAGTCTTAGTTTTTATCGATATAACTTTTGCACATTTAGAACTTTTAATTTTGACTTCTCGAAGTCGATTTCTTGGGTATTTCCAACACTTTGCATTACACATATTGTGCAACTCCACTTTCCTGTCCTTAGAAGTTCTCTACTTGAGGGTCCTATCATCCTCTTTTCTATTTTGTGCCACCTTTGGCACTAAGTTCCAGTTATCATAATTCATGCTAGGGTTGTCCACGGCCCTATCATTTGGCTACTTTACCGTTCCCTCCCTTAGAACTTTCACTTTCGCCAAATCGGAGCTATTGGGAATCCATCCTTTGGAAACACATTGCCTTTCCCACAATCCGTTAGCACCTAACACATTAGTGTCCTTGGCTTAACTTTGCTATTTGGATTCTTTCCCATGATTCCTATGACTTTTTTCTTAGCCACTAGTGTTTTGCTCCTATCCTTGATTGTTGCACCTTAAAAATTGCTGTGTCCAAGAAGAAAAATGCTACTAGATTGGAGCGCTTTGAGTATGTTCTTGCTGCGCTCAACACAAGACCTGGGAGCTGAGAGACAACGTTGGGCACCTGCGATCTTCAATCCAGCTGAAGATGTACATGACAATGGTCCAACCTCAATGAAAACAATGATTGAATTTACAAGAAAAGACACCTGGATCTACTCGTATACTGTTTGTTCTAACTAGGATGTTTGTTGTTCAACGAAATGGAACTCGAAGTTTAACAGGTTCATGAGCTGTTTGTTCTAATCAAAATGTTTGTTCAACGAACTACCGGGGCTTCAACCTTCCAGGTCTATGTTCTCTTTAGTTTTCTTTAAGGTTTCTCTAACTTCCTTTTGTTTTTGCAACGCCATGCCATAAAACAACGTTCCAGGGGTAGATGGAAGTGTATGTTTTGGCAGTGGCGAAAGAGACGATCTACACAAAGCACTCTGTGGTTTCCTCGAAAAGAAATGAATACATTTACAAAGTTGCAAAACATTTGTCTGAGTAGTTATGTCAAAAAACACCAACCTCGGGCTCGTCACTTCCGAGACTTCCAAGCTGATCCCCTCTGGTGTGAGCACGAGCAGCTTCGTGTCCTCTGTCCACGGCCGAGGAATTTCTTCCAGTCCAGTCGCTGCTGCCTGAGTGTTTTCATCCAGCCTTTTGTCCAGTCTTGCTACTAGCTCGTCCAGTCGTGCCTCTACTCCGTCTGAGGTAGAACTCTCTTCTTCGTCCCTGGCCTTCGGGACTCGAGCTCGTGCCTGAGCATAACGTCCTCTGGCTTTGAAGTTGCAGTGTCGGTCTCCTTGGTGTGCTGTGTGTTGTATCTCTCCACAAACTCACAAATATTTCCTGGGTCGACATGGGAGACGCAAATCTGAGACTATTTTCGAAGTCCCCTACCTCGTCTCTGCATCTCATGCAAGAGATAAACCGTCGGGAGAGGCTCGCTGTTGAGACGCATCAGTGTAGATAGCCAGCCTGGAGTCTAATCCAAGGTGGCAAGAGATTCATGTGGATGCTGAAATGAGCAGACACAAGACTTGTATATATTTACATGGAGAAAATGAAAAAGTGGTAGTTAGGGGAAATCAAGATCACGGCTAGAGCGTGCTGGAAATTGTAGAAGAAATTACCACAACTAAGGCAATTCCAATCCCTCTCTTTACATGCATAGATTTTGAGAATGGTGTTTAATGGGAGGCAATGAAATCCCAATTCTCAAAATCTGTGCCTGCAAAGAGAGGGATCAATATTGCCGCCTCCCGTTAAACACCATCTTAATTCACTCTCTCTCCGCTTACATAGCAATGATGTGGCATTAGGCCTTCTTTTTGTTTTTTCTTCAGCGCACTCCCTCTCCTATCCGTCGCCGCTGCGCACTCCCATCTGCGGCTATCACCCGCCCGTGGCTCCTGCCCACCCGCCTGCCCTCACGGCTCCCGCCTACACCGCACGTCCGCATGCGCCCAGCATGCGCCCTAATTACTTCCACGTGGCCACAGCCCCAACACAGCCAAATTTTAATCAGCACACACGTGGATGCCTTTCTACATGCTTTACATGTCATGGATGACCATTAGGAGTGGTCATTCCATGAAATTTTCTCAAAAATTTAAATATATGCAATATAAGTATATAAAGGGTTTGTTTTTTTATTTATTCTTTACAAAGATTGAGTTTTTCATTTAAAGAGTTTTTCTTTCTTGTCTTCCTCTACTTAGTAGAAGGAGTTGCTTTTGGACTACTAGAAGCTTTTCTTTTACCTATAATTCTTTCTACCAAAAGTTTTGCCTATTTCAATAATGTACCATAATTATCAATGCTTTGTTGAAATTCTGCTACAAAATGAATAAGTGTAAGCAACTAAATTTTCCATTCTATTTTAGTCACTTAACCACACCTCCAACTATTTGGAGGAGTTTCACTCATAACCTCCATAAATCCCATTCTAGACTTAGGGACTTGCTAACTCCAAGAATGGCATCCATGCCACTCAACCATTGCACTTGGTCCAAGTGTTCCACGTGTCCGATCCCATGACCGACACCCCAAGGTACCACTAACATACCAACCCGTTATGCTAAGGCCATACTCATTCACCTTGGTCACACTGGTGGTCCAACACCACTTACATCACAGTCCCGTCTCTCAAAGATTGGGCCATTCATCCATGAGTGACCATTTTAGATCGACTTCTTAGCATCCTTAAAATGCCCACAGACATGGGGAACAGCCTTCCTTAATATCCTTTTTTCTGTCCCCACTAAGTTCCTTTCTGTCCATAGCCGTGTTTGCCAACATTGCCTCTGGATCAAGGCCTACAGGCCTGACCACTGAGTCCTACAGTCCTCTTGGACTTCTTCACCACATGACCATATCCTTAGTCACTACACCCAAGGACTGCTCCTCTTCCTTTCTACAATCTGGGACTTTGGGACAACATTTTGGAACACCATGGCCCTACACAAGCCTTATGGGTACTCTTCCCACCTTTCACCTTTTGGTGCTCTAGCTATAGGCTTAGAGTGAGGTTCCATTGAGCCATGCCAGGTATCCAAATAGGTAGTGCCACCCACTCTTAGACTGGGAGCATTGACCATTTGATCTTTCAGGGGGAGCTAGAGCCAGCTCTTGAACACTTCACCAAGCTACCCCACTTGTCGGTCTGTATTCACTCTAGCCTTGGACTTCCTAATGGTTATCCCATCACTTAACACCTAGGTATGGCTTTCCTAGGCTAAACTAGCCTTTTCTGGCCAAATTAGCTCCACTGGAGTCCTCCCCCTACTATACTTTTGGAGCTCACCAAACCCCCTAGGGTTTGGGAGACGAATGCTTTGGGCTTTTACCCTCAGACTCGAACTCGGACTTGGACTTGGACTTGGACTCAAACTCAAACTCGGACTTGAACTCGAACTCGGACTTGGACTCGGACTTGGCCTTGGCCTCGGTCTCGGTCTCAGTCTCAGTCCCGGTCCCGGTCTCGATCTCGACCTCGGACTCCATCTCGGGTCCTTCTCTGACTCCATTTTGGATTCCATCTCGGGTCCATCTTGGACTCCATCTCAGGTCCATCTCAAACTCCATCTCGGTTCCATCTCAGACTCCATCTCAGTCCATCTCGGACTCAATCTCGGGTCCATCTCAAACTCCATCTCGGATTCCATCTTGGGTCCATCTCGGACTCCATCTCGGGTCCATCTCGGACTCCATCTTGGGTCCATCTTGGACTCCATCTCGGACTCCACCTCGGATCCATCTTAGACTCCATTTGGGGTCCATCTCGCGTCCATCTCAGACTCCATCTCAAATCCTCTTGTGTCCTTTTTCTAGAGACTCTCTTATTCTTTACTTCATGCTCTTTCCTTGAACACTCTGTCGGGAGTTCCACTCCTACTCTCGACTCTTCAAGTTGAAGCATTTACTCCAAACGTGTTACACTCATTTGGCTTTTGCTTCGGCCACTACCATGTGGCACCTTTTCGGCTCCACTTTGGGGCTTAGGGATTTGTGTCTCATAATAAAATCGTCTGGCCTAACTTTAAAGGTTGCAACCTTTTGTTATATCATTTCTAAATTGTTGTCAACCATAGATAAAAAAGTTTCTTCATCAGGAAGATTTTATAAGATATCCATCATCTTTTACTATAATATTGTTTTTGTAACTTTTGATGGAGTGATATCTTCTTGCTCAAAGTTCATATCAATATTTAAAATTTCTTTAGTGTAAATTACCTCTATAGTAGTCCTTAGTTGAATTTCTTGTTGATGCTATATATTTTGATGGATATCTTCTTGCTCAATATTCATATATATATTAGTATATAAAATATGCTAATTTACCTCTAATGTAGTCTCTAACTAAATTTCTTGCTCATGATAAACATTTTGATGGATATTTCAAAATTTTAATTAATAAGTGAATTACCTCTATTATAGCTTCAAAGTAAAGTGCTTTAAAATCTTGATGATAATAAAATAAATCATCTAAC
The DNA here is from genome assembly GCF_000143415.4 of Selaginella moellendorffii. Classification (NCBI taxonomy): domain Eukaryota; kingdom Viridiplantae; phylum Streptophyta; class Lycopodiopsida; order Selaginellales; family Selaginellaceae; genus Selaginella; species Selaginella moellendorffii. The sequence goes on along the minus strand of NW_003314298.1, from coordinate 180,968 downwards.
CCATGTTTTAAGATTGCATGTGATTATGATAGTTGAACTTCATAACTAGTTGTAGTCCAATCAGTTTTCTCTCCTTATTTTAATTTAATAGCTTTTGCTTGATGCTTGCAAAAGTTTTCTTTGGTTACTCATGGATAATTACACCAAATCAAAAAAGCCTAATCATTGTGTTCTTCACCTTCGACAATAAGATACCATGTAGCTGGATCTGAAGAGGATTGTACATAGGATTTATGAGTGTTGTCCTTATCAAATTTTACTTGAAAGTCATTAATATTTCTTGCTTTAAGGTGGGTAAGAGTGCGGCTTGGAGCCATGAGGGCGAGCGGGTGGGCAGGAGCTGTGGGTGGGTGATAGCCACGGGTGGGAGTGCGCAACGGTGATAGACGAGAGAGGGAGTGTGCTAGAGAAAAACCAAAAAGAAGGCCTAAGTCAGGTAAGCAGAGAGAGAGTGAATCAGGATGGTGTTTAAGGGGAGGTGATTTCGTTCATCTTTCTCTAGGACAATTGTCTTCGAGTTGTCTAGGGGACAGAGCTTAAGTCAGCAGCAAGCAACTAAGACAAATGGTAGGTCAGAAATGATAAGCAATCTCCACCATGGGGATTGGCTTGGGAAAATTGCACCACCACCACCTGGATACCATGAAGACTGCAGAAGAGAATTGGACAGCCTTGAAGAATGTATTCGGGAACCAAGCAACACAAAGACTTCAAAGGCTGAGTTAAAGTCTAAACATTTTGCCTTAGCTTTTCTAGGAAGGCTGAAGTCGGTGCTCTCCCAGCTGTCAAGTCTAGGTGAAGCAGTCACTGAGAATGATAAGCGAGCAGTTCTTCTCAATGCTTTGGTTTGCCCAGAATTCAAATCATTGAAGACTATGCTCAAGAACTCAATGAAAACCTTCATTGAAATGCAAGCAGCTCTTATCAATGAAGAAGAATCAGCCGAAGCATAGATACAACCACAACCATAGCTTTGTTTGTCAACTCAAAGCAAACAAAGAATTCTCCAGGTAGAGGAGGTCACACTAGCAGTTTCAAGGCTGGTGTGAGAAACACTACAAGCAGTTTCAGGGCTAGCAATGTTGGAGACAGCAACTCATGCGAGTGTAAAGGTGAGTGCAATTATTGTAAGTGGGTTGAACACTATGCCAGAGAATGCTGAGACAGGTTAGCAGGGCGTCCTCAAGGATTGGGGAGAAAGAACGCCAAGACTGGCTATACAAACCAATCAAGAGCTCTCATGGTAAGAGCTATTCCAGAACCTGTGTTTGTTCAATAGCAGGATCAAGACATAATGTGGCTGGACACAGCAGCAAATATGCACATGACAGGCAGACGAGAAGCTTTCCTGAATCTCAGGAAAATTTCTACAGGCAGACAGGTTGGTTTAGGAAACCAGAGTCTTCTTTTCAGTTGTAGTAGTGGGCACAGTTCAAGTAAAGCTGGCCTCAGGAGAGCTATGACATATCAGGAACATGTATTTTGTTCCAGGCTTGGTTTCTAAATGCCAAGCAGGCTATTATGTGAGAAGAGAAGACAGATCAAGCAGTGGCTTATGGACAATGATATTCTGGACTTTATAAACTCAATGCCACCATGGTTGTTCCAGATAAGCAGCCAAATCGAGTGCTCTCAACTCAAGTGAGTAATCTCTAGTTGTGACATGAGCGTCTAGGCCATGGGCATGAAGGCACCCTCAAAGTAGTGTCCAGAGATCAAGCACATGCACAAGAATTCAAGTTTACAGGCGAGTACAAGTCACGAAATTTTATGAAGCTGTGCAATGAGAGTGAGCAGCAGTTTACAGCTCTAGATAGTCCTGCTCAAAATGGAGTTGCTGAAAGAATGAACTGGACTCTTATGGAGAGTGCACATAGCATGCTTATTCACATAGGAATGCCACTATCATTTTGGGTTGAGGCGATTAATACAGCCATATATATTTGTAATCAGAGTACCTACCTAGCCTCTTTCAGATATTCCTTATCGTCTTTGGACTGGGAAGCAAGTTAGCTCGAGACATCTATGAGTTTTCAGTCCTTATGCATAAAATTGTCATTTTCTATATATTATATATCATTATTTTATTTGGTATACATAGTGACAATTTTATGCATAAGGACTGAAAACTCATAGATGTCTTAAGCTAACTTGCTTCCCAGTCCAAAAACAATAATGATATATAATATTTCCCTTATAATTTGATGAGCAGAGGATAATTTGAAAAAAGTATTCACAAGATCTAGAACAAGATTACAGAGCACTTACTTATGATATCCTTAATCTTAACCTCCCTTCAAAATAAACTAAATCATTATTCAATCAAACTAAAGAAAAACTTAAAAGAAAGTGAGCTGAAAGCATATTGGGTACAGCTCAATGAAGAGGAGATCAGAAATCCCAATATGACTTTAATAGTTATCCAAAATATATGAATCCATATGAGAGTAGTGAAATATAAAATAACTGGAGTGATTCCCCATAAGATAAAGAAGAACTAAATTTACAACCCTTACCCTTTGACAATAATCTAGGTTCCTTTATAAATTAAACATTTGTTTTTCCTATATTAATTGCAAAATGTAATGTTTTTTATCAAATTGCGATGAGCACGATGACAATTGCAAGAATAGCAATAGGCACCATCATCACATATCCATCCTTTTTTGGAATTAAAGGACAGGACCCACAACTGCATATTGAGTAATACACAAAAACAATTAAGCTCAATTAAGCAAATGGGCAGGAAAAGAATTTTTTCCTTTATATGCTTAAAAAAAAAGTAAAAAACTAATACTATAATAATAATGTCAAAAAACTTGGCATATTTTATAAGCAAACAAAGTTTTTCCTTAAAGCTTTCTCCATGGAAACAAACCTAGGAAAAAAATTATAATGAATTATAAAAGTTTCATCAAGGAAAGTTTGGGACAATTGACAAATATACAACTTGATTCAACAAGTGTTATAAACATTATAAAGATATAATGTTAAACAAAATGCACTTACGATTATACATACAAGGTTTTAATAAAATTTATTGCAAACATGCGATAAAGAAAGTTCATGTAGATTTTAATGACTTGAAAAAAGCCATGATTGCCTACTAAGATTTCATAAAACAATATGAGTAAATATAGTGAAGTCAAATGAAAAAAAATTCTTATTGATAAGGAAACTAATCATCTAAGAAACTTCAAATTGCAAATCAATCTCAAACAAGGGATTTGGTATATCAGATGTAAAAATGAAAACTATAGCAAGGAAGAATGCAAACTCTAATTAATCAAGTGCCAAATTTATGAAGAAAGAGGGACATTTAATTAAAGAGTGTAGAACCTTGTTTAAATAACCAAGAGGCCAACAAACAATCTAAGTTGATAAAACAATATATAAGCAAAACTATCCATTTAACAATATAATTATCATAAGAGGAACGATTACAATGATAATCGAAGTACTAAACGTGAATACCCACGCATTAAAAGGTAAGATAACCATCAGAATTATACCTAGCCATAAGGAAAATAGGCTTATAAATTTTAATTGGCCTAGAGTATATGATCAACTATAATAGATGGGCATTCAGGATTAGTATGGACCTATACCCAGATTAATTTCTTGAAACATTATATAATGAGGGTTTCTAGGATTTTGTATTCAAAGTGTTTAACATAAATTATTTTTTCTCCATTGTTTGTCTTTTCTTCTCTATTGTTTTCATCTTTATCTCAATAGTTTATTTCCTCTCCTTTCAATGACAAACTCCTAACAATAAGTTGCAACAACTATGCCAAAGCTTCAAATCTACATCTGCCTATGCATTTGAGTTTGAGATGATTGCTATTAATATATCATGGGATGATATAGTTTTTAAGGAACAATTTTGGCTAAGCCTCCATAATAATATAGATTTCACATAGATCTAATATCACTCATGATTGCTATTAATCTTGCAAAAATATCAATTAGAGCATTGTTCTCCATTTAATGGCCTTAGTCTTTAAGCAACCAACACATGAGTATAGCACAATTCCAATGAAGCTTGGAGCCATACATCAATGACATTTTTCAAATACTAAATGACAATATTAGATTAAGAATTACCTTTGCATGTATTATAGAGATACAAAACCACTTCTGGGAAAGACCATTTTTGTTAAAGTGAGACCATTTGGAGGTCTCATTTAGTATTTTAATCACTTTTCAAAATTTTATATTTATATTAGATTAATCATGTTTAATTAGATAGCTAATTAATATTAATCTAGAAAATGTTTCTTTAAATAAAGTATACACTAATATCATAAATTAAATGTTTTAAAAATGTTGTCACTTCAAATTTTGATTGTATGTTGCCCAAGAGTAGTCATTAATATAAACATGATGAGCATAATACATTCTACCATCACCATCCAAAATACTCTTTATACCAATTTAAGCTTTCTCTCAAACAAATTTTTACAAGGATTTATGATACAAATGATGAAAAGAATGATGATTTCTAAGAGATTTGGGAAAATTAGAAGAAAATAATAAGAAGGTAAATATACCTTGAACTCAAATGTTGCTTCTAGTGAGACAAAACAAAGATAAACTCTCCAATATGAGCAAAGTTGTTGATGTGAGGCAATATACCCCAAATGATGAACCTTATTAGAATAGATGTATAAGATTTGAGAGCATTAGACCAAAGAGAGCTTCCTAACACTTTAACAGAGATACAGTCCTAGATGAATGCGTATAGAAGGCTACTCCCAAAACTAGAAAAATATCAACTTACCATGCTTAGATAAATGTTGATGAAGAGATGGTAAATGTTTGTGAGCAAGTGAAACATAATTGCATATAACCACATACAAGAGATTACCCATTGCTATCAAGTCTATATTCTTTCAATCTATAAATAAAATTATTTGATACTCACAAATTAATTTAAGACTCTCAAAGTAATAATATAATCCACCTCAAATCACATTTCCATCTCCATTAGGCCTGATTTGGTTCTTGAACACCTGACCAAGCTCCTCCACTACTGCTGCTACTGCCACTTCTGGAAGATCTTGCCTCTCAATCCAAAACCCTAACAACAGCCGTCAAATGGTCCCGCACCCCACGGCCCTGCTTGCGGCACATGAGGCTCCATGGAATGCCCACCAACAAGGAGGAGGCCTGAGGCCAAGTTCGAGGCTTACAGACTCTAAGATTTTCAAAGTGTCTTGTTCTATATGGCGTACCATTTGCACCTACAAACTCGCTAAGCAGGTAGCTACTTCAGTTTCTGTACAGTACAGTAGCTTTGCTATTGTGAAAGGCAACATGGTTGGACGCAGCCATAGCTTCTTGGGAATTCCGGCCACACACGACGCCTCATGTCGAAAGCCACAGGCCGTAAGAAGTAAAAGTCGTCCAAGAAAACAAGCAGGTTGCCACCCACGACAACCCATTGCGGGTGGTAGTCAGGATTGCTCCCACGAATGCCATCAATCTGCTTCACCACCATACCACTTATCGCCTTCAAGAGCCCACTCTCGTGGTTAACCTCCAGTAGCACCAGTCCCAAATCATCCATCCGCCCGCTTGGAAGTGCGGTGTTGTCAATGCAGCATAGCGCGACCACCATGATCCTCAGCCCAGAGCGGAAAGGAAACGCATGGCAGTAAGTGAAGCCGGCCAGCTCCTCCGGCTTTGGAAACACTGGCAAGGCTCGTTTACCTTGCTCAGAGATGTCCACCCCACTCCACTTGCCGCTGCTCTAGTCATAGGCCTTGAGCCCGCCATCCCAGAAAACAAACTCACTGGCGTGGCCTCCCGTGGGAGGCACGTCTCTCGCTACCCACGCCATCACCTCCCAAGTGTTGGTGCTTGAGTCGAAGGTGTGAAGGTGGTGGCGGCCACGCTCACCAACATTTGTGTGGAGGATGTGGACCCAGAACCAGCGCACTTGCAACCTTGTCTGGCCGTGTCGGTATGAAAAGTCCTGCTCGGTGTCATCCTCGAGCACCGGCATGGTGGGGAGGATGCGCTGCAGTCCAGTGACCGGGTTGCACACCGTCGCGCAGAAGCACCAGTCATCGCGGAGGCTGCAGATGGGGCCCAAAGGGTGTAATGACGAGGGAGGAGCGTGTTGGACACTGCAGCAACCAGTTCCTCATCTTGGGTACCAGGCCAGCAAGGGCCCACTTCCGCAGGGTTCCCAAGGCTGTCCAGGTTGGGCTTGTGAGCAAGAGCACGCACTTTTGCGGCGATGTCCACCTTGGGCAAGTCACGCGCCCTTGTCTTCGTCTTGGTGCTCCTCACTTTCCTCTCCCTCCTCGGCCTCCCGCGCCTGTGACCTAATTCTCCTGACGTTATTGGAAACAACCTTCATGCTTTTATTTACTATCTTCTTCTTTACCTTTAGCTAAAGGTCCAATACCCAATCTCAATTCTAAGAGATAAGAACACCCTCTTTTTCACTCACTCTGCTGTGCTCTTATATCTTTATTGAGAGATGGTAAGTACAAAAGAAGAAATTTAGTGAAAGTTATGATCTGGGTCCAAGTTTTAAATCCTGTTTTTTTCCTTTTTCCAAACAGGACATTCAAAATTTCATGCAAGAAGAAAGCAAATTTATAAATTTAGACAATTTATATTTAAAGCCATTAATGGTTTGAACTTAGATTTTAGTGCTGGGTAGGAACTCCCACAAAAAAACATTGTAAACCATGTCCATAGCGTGCAACTGGTTTTTAGACATGGTTTTTCTAACAAAAACCGTGGTCACCTGTGATTGTCCTCGTGGCTGAAAATCAGTTCATACTGATTGACCTTAAGTTTGCATATTGGGTAGACATAGAGCACTTGTACAGTGACAAGAAGGAAGCAGCTGCATCCTATTGTCACAAGCTGCTTCCCTGCCTGCTGGAGTTGTGGATGGGTTTGCGCCTCGAGGATCAGGTGATTGTTGAAATGCTGGGGAAGTGTTGGGCATGTTTGCAAACTACATAGTCTGGATCACGTACTCAGGGACAGACAAGGTTCTTCTTGCCGGAAGCTGATGGTTGCTTTCCTCTGCTGCAAGTCTAAAGTTTATTTCGTCAGAATAGCGATCCGTGGAAACAAGAGTGTTTTGGAGGTCTGTGGTGGTCCATGTGGCAGAGGTACTCGCCGCTCGGATCCCTTGCAGGTGACTGGCGTGCCTAGAGTGCCGCCCATTGTCCAATGCGACGAAGCGTTACCCGAAGTTCAAAGAGCATAGCGGAAGATTATACCTGCTATACAGGCCTGAGCCAAGCCAAGTGCTACGACCAAGCGGGACTCGTGGCAAAGGTTGGGATGTAGAAGCGCACATCCCTCCAATGTTTCACTCTCTCGTTTGCTAGGCCGGGCCGAATTGCTCTCACTCCGCACGGTGAGGAATGGAACTCTTAAGTGAAAAGTACATAGTTTTTAAATTTACACTAAGTTTTTCAAACCCCTCAAGTAGTCCCGGATCAATTTTGACATGAATACCTCGATGAAGCCCCATTTACTCTGCACCGTCTTTGTTGCGGATGACATCCCTGGCTTCATATGCCGCTAACGGTGGTTGTAGCCAGGCCTCGCAGGCTTTCAAGAAGATGGCATGGACGTGGTTTCAGGCAAGTGTGTTACCATGGTGTTCTCCCAAACTTTTCAAAGCTTTATTTACATTGAGGAACCTCGCGACCAAGAGCTTGCAATCGCCCAACAATCCATCTCTCTCGCCTGGAGCAGCACATACAAGAGTATGGCACAAACACATCCCACTGCGAGATTGGATCCCTGCGAGATGGCAATGCAGCAGAGCATCACAAACAAGTCCCTCCTACTAGTTTGATCCCGGCACGCCATCGCCAGCTCCACCCCGGAGAAGAGCAGCAAGATCCCCAGCAGTCCCACTGGAAAAGCTGGGAGAATTCTCACCAGTGAGCCCCCCAGCCCCAGCACAAGCTTGCCACCGCCACCCCACTCGTGGCTCCGAAACGATACTGCCCGGCCAGGTCCTCCAGCGCCATGGCAAACCAGGAGAGCTCCAAACCAGCAGCCCCCGAGACTTTGGTCGGAGTCACGGCGTCCTTCTTGGCTGGGAAGAGATCGCTCGAGAGCTTGCAAACCGCCACCACCGAGTTGAGGATGGTGAGAGGGAGCTGCGGGATGGCGGCTCTCACAAACCCCGTCTTCCAGTCGTGAGAAGAGCTTCGAGCGATCCGTGGCGTGGCCGGGCCAAACTGGAGCTCCTTGAGAATGTGTGGCCTCCTCACGAACGCCAGGAGGATCCCGAGCACGAACACTGCCAAGGCAGTCGGGATCCTCTGGAAAAACTTCACGAGCTTTGACAATCTCGCTTGATGTTTTTCACGGTGAAGTACTCGTAGCCCTCGCCGGATCCATTCACCAGCACGATGAATGCGAAGCAAACCACTGCGAGGAGAATTCCATCCAAGCCCAGCCATGGTCGATCACCCATTGCCTTGTCCCTAGAGAGATTTTGATCCTTCATCACGTACTTGACAGCCTTGACCGCGAAAGAGAGCCCATGCGCAAGCTGGATGCCACGAACCACCGGCAATGGCACGATCCAAGCCACGACCCGTGATCAAGCCCGTGATTCCAAGCACAAACACGATCGCAGACACAGTGATCCCCGCGGCCATGATCTCATCCACACTGAGATGCTTGGATTCGGTGAAGGCCACAGCCGCGATGGATTTCATGGGCTGGACAGGCATCGGCACGCCAAAGAGCACGCTGGTGAGAATGCTGTAGATGCCCGTGGCGATGAGAGACGTACCAAGATCCATGCCATTGACGAGAGGAATGTGCCCAGGTCGCCCAGCGAGCCGCTGAGCTCCTGCCATGGCCGCCTGCCCTGGAGATTTCCGCGCAGCCCTGTGCCATCACTGGAGAATCCACCGCTCCTCCCGCTCGCCCCTCTTCCTCCATGGATGGGCACCACTGACCTCCAAGAACCCTAAATTTATGTAGTTCAAAAGCTGGCTCTTGTACTTTACCAAGCGACCATTGGAAATGAGCAAAGAATTTTCTCTTTAATCATACATGATGGAATACCCTCTTTAATCACGAGGACACAGAATCTACACTCACTCTAGTTTCAAACAAAATTGCTACTATTTGCTAGTAGAACATAGGCAAATAGGCAAAAGAATTCCTAGAATCTACACTTAAAGCTTGTTCTAGCACAACACCATGAGATCTTTGTCCTCAATTTCTAGACTTTGCTCCCAGCAGGCACATCCAATCCACTGAAACTGGCTTGTAAGGCATGCTCCTCACAAATTCCTCGACCTCTTCCATACACCCAGCTCGCCCCAAGCAATCCACCATGCAGCAGTAAACTTGCCTCGATCCTTGGTAGTGGCGAGATGCCCACAAGTGGCAATCGCGTCGCTCCATGGAGTCAAACACTGCTCGCGTGCGCTGGATCTTGCCCAGCTTGCCATACTGAAGGATGACGAGATTGGAGAGGTCGCAGCAATCGCCAGGCAGCATTTGCTTCTGGGCGATCTCGATCCGGGAATGGGCATCGATCACCTGCGAGGAATTGGTTGCGGAAGTGATGAGATCCACACACTCGGACTTGGACAGCATCAGTTTCGCTCGACACCGAAGCTAGCCTCTCACGAGATTAGAGAGAAGGGAGAGATTAGGGAAATTCTCGATGGCATCCTTCCAAAGTAGCGCTTCCCGGATCCCCAAGCTTGGTTTGTTCATTCTAGTGAGTCAATGTATTGCAAAGAGCTTTTCCTAGCTGCCTTCAAACAGTTTCCTTAAGCACTATAGATATGAATAGAAATTAAAAGTGTGTAATTTGTGAACCTTAAAAGTGAAATAAAAATGACACTACACACTCATATAAATATGATAATTCAACTTATTCATTCATTGTTCATAGCTTTTTTAATGGCTCTCATGGCTTCAACGTGTGTGTGGTCAGAACAGAGATGCTACAGTCTGAAAAAGCTAGTCCTTATGTACAGTTTGAAAAGTTGGTCCTCATGAGTCCATTGAGGTTATCATGGTTATTGATGATGACAATGCTCATCAGCTAATCTTTTGTCTCACTCTTGAGTTTGTTTCATGTTCAATTTTGCTAACTCAAGTTTGTCTTGTATATCTTCTAAGAAATCACAAACATAAAGTACTTGAACCAAAGCTAAATTCAAACTAACAGGAGACCTATGCTCATAGCCATACATCTCTATAAAGGGAGATATGCCAATAGCTGATTGATGAACGCTATTGTGAACAAACTGAAGCAAAAATAAGTATTTCTCCCATACTCTCTATTGAGTCAAATTTCCCATAAAAGAATTTAGTATATCTTTTAATAGCTGATTCATAAGCTCTGTCTGCCCATCAGATTGTGGATGCTCACCACTACTCATGCTCAACTTAGTTTTTAGCTTCTCAAAAACTATTGCCAAAACTTGGACGTGAACTTGAGATCCCGATCACTCATAATGTTATCCGGCAAACCATAGAGACTGAATAATTAGTTTACAAATAACTAAGCAAGTTTAGAAGTTTTTATTATTGTCTTCATAGGGAAGAAGTGAGCCATCTTCATCAAACGATCCACAACAACCCAAATAACATCATTTCTTCGAAAGATTTTGGGCAAACCAGTGATAAAGTCTATCGAGATGCTATCCCACTTATTCTCAGGTATATATAAAATATGATAGAGGCTAGCAAGTTTTTGATGATCAACTTTGACCTCCTGGCAGGTTAAACAACCACGCGTATGTACTTCTCAATATCTGACTTCATCCCAAGCAAAAAAAAATGCTTCTTCACCAACATATACATTCTCAATATCCCTGGATGCACAGCACTTGGCACATCATGACACTCAACCAAAATCTCAAATGAACGAAAGGAGAAAAATATAATATGCACATAGTTTATATTTAACTTTTAACTATTCTTTAATTGTATTAATAAGCCAGATCTTACAGCTAAAAACCTGTGTGTGGCAAATTCAAGATATCATGCAATTAAAGCTATGATGCAATGGAATGATTATCTTGGTTCAAAAAAAATTCCCAAGTTTAAAAGACATTAGGACCACATAGTACTCAAAGTTTTGATAGTGTTGTGTGAATCTGATGCAGAGTGATTGTTTGAGAGACTGCTTCAATATTGTTGTTCAAGGGCACAGGGCAGGGCAGGGTTTTGGTTGGAGAGCTGGGAGGAAGGTGGCTGCTCTTGAGTTTCAAGGTGGGAGTTGGGGACTCACTAGCCTCCTTGTCTCAATTAGGAGCTATTCGATGATGATGGCTGCTTTGAAGAGATCTGGCGATGGAATGAATCATGGTTCGGCTTTTCATGGTTTGCAGACTACAGTCTTTCTAGATCTGCTCAAGTTTGTGTGCCTTTTCATCATGGAGGTACTCCCCATCTGTTTTGCATGCCACAGCTCGAATCTGCCTTTGCCCTTGAGCCAATCTCCGTTAAGATTTTTCGGCAGCGGTGCAACTTTTTGAATATCACTCTATAGGTTGTGTTTTCAGATCACCAAAAATTGGTCAGTTTTGACATTGGATGTAGGAGATATTGCGTTGCCTATGCGGATCTGTGCGCAGTGGATGGGCTCACGTTTTTCTCACAGATATGATGAAACTTTCGTCTTTCAACCTCACCTGGAAAGCATCTATAATCTTTCGTCCCAATTTAGAGTTAAAGTTCTATATAAATATGTATATAAAAATATGTATAGAAACTTAATAATGAATGAAAAAATATTTTAAATAAAAATTACATAAAATGTGTGGCTATAGATAGAATGAAATTTTGCTTATTTTTATTATTGTGGAAGTCCAAAGTATCATAGAAGCTAATTTATTTAGACACATTAATATATCTAAAAAACTGAATTTTATTTTTTAATTAAGTTAATATATCTTCTATTGAATTTATCTATTTTTAACATATACATACATACATACATACATACATACATACATACATATATATATATATATATATATATATATATATATATATATATATATATATATAAAATTTAAGTATTAGGTATAATAGTATTGAGTAATTTTTGAAGATATTATTAATTATTAGCTTCATTTAAAAAAGGATTTCATATCCATCAACAAAACTATAGATTATATAACCTCCTACTAATTTTTTCAATGATAAAAATACTACATACATTAACTAAATCCATTACACACCAAAATTTATACTAGTTCTAAAATTGATAGCAAACTTAAAATTGTAAGAGCCAAGTGTACAGCTATGATGCCATATACTAATATTAGCGTAGTGGGATTTTGGTAGCCGTAGGATTGGTTTGAATCTGGACTGCTCACTCTTGTATATAAACTAGGGTTTTTAGGCTAATTGATATGCACATTTTTTGTATTCCATTCCATACACTCACATTGGTGGAAATAAGGTTGTGAGACACAAATCCTTAAGCCTCAAAATGGAGCCAAAAGGGTGTCACGTGGTAGTGGCTGAAGCGAAAGCCAAATGAGCATAACACGTTTAGATTAAAAACTCCAACTTGAAAGGTCAAGAGTAAAAGTGGAACTCTTAACAATGTGCTTGAGAAACAAGCACAAAGTGAGCAATAAGTGAGTCTCTAAAAAAGAAACACAAGAGGACCAACATATGACACGTGGAAGTGTCCGAGAAGGAGTTTGAGACGGAGTCCAAAATGGACCCAAGATGGACCCGAGATGGAGTTTGAGATAGACTTGAGATGGAGTCCGAGATGGACTTGAGATGGAGTTCGAGATACACCCGAGATGGAGTCCAAGATGGACTCGAGATGGAGTCTGAGATGGAGTTCGAGATGGAGTTCGAGATGGAGCATGAGATGGAGTCTGAGATGGACCTGAGATGGAGTCCGATGAACCCAAGATGGAGTTCGAGATGGAACCGAGACTGAGACCGAGATTGAGATTGAGTCCGAGTCCGAGTCTGAGTCTGAGTTCGAGTTCGAGTTCGAATACTAATACAGGCTATTGGGTGAAACCTCAAAGCAATCGTCCCCCAGGGGGGGGCGGGCTGTAGGGGGTTCCAAAAGTATAGTAGGGAGAGTGTGGGGGTTGGACCCCAATGGAGCCAGTTTGGCTAGGAAAGGCCAGTTTGGCCGAGGAAGGTTGTACACAGCTGTTAGGTGATGGGATAACCATTGGGAAGTCCAAGGCTAGAGTGAATATAGACTGACAAGTGGGGTAGCTTGGTGAAGTGTTCAAGAGCCGACTCTAGTTCCCCCGGGAGATCGAATGGTCAATGCTCCCAATCCAAGCATGGGTGGCACTACCTACTTGGATATCTAACATGGCTCAACGGAACCTCACTTAGGCCCATGGCTAGAGCACCCAAAGGCAGAAGGTAGGGAGAGTACCCACAAGGCTTGTGTAGGGCCATGGTGTTCCGAAATATTGTTCCAAAGTCCCAGACTGTGGAAAGGAAGAGGAGTAGTCCTCGAGTGTAGTGACCAAGGATATAGCCATGTGGTGAGGAAGTCCCAGAGGACAGTAAGACTCAGTGGTCGGGCCTGTGGGCCTTGATCCAGAGGTAGTGTTGGCAAACACAACCATGGACAGAAAGGGACTTGGTGGGGACCGAAAAAGGGATATTGGGGAAGGTTATTCCTAATGTCTGTAGGCATTCTAAGGATGCTAAGGAGTGGATCTAGGATAATCACTTGTGGACGGATGGTTTAGTCTTTGAGAGACGGGACTGTGATATAGATGGTGTTAGCCACCGGTGTGACCAAGGTGAAGGGGTATGGCCTTAGTGTAATGGGCTGATATGTTAATGGTACCTTGGGGTGTTGGTCATGGGACTGGACACGTGGAGCACTTGGACCAAGTGCAAAGGTTGAGTCGCAAGGATGTCATTCTTGGGGCTAGCAAGTCCCAAATCCGGAATAGGACTTATGAAGGTTGTGAGTGAGACTCCTTCAAGTGATCAAAGGTGTGGATAATTGACTAAAGTAGAATGGAAAATTTAGTCGCTTACAATTTGGTATTAGAATTGTTCCTTAGTCCGACTTTTATTAGTGCTCAAGTATATCACTACTAGTGTTGGCATTGGAAGGTCCTTGGAGTGGGCCTATCTTTGAGGAGTAGTAGGTTGGGAAGACATGGCTCTCCACTACAGTTTATGTGTGAACTTGTAGGCGAGGTGGTGGATAGAAAAGGGCCAATAATGGAACGACTTTGGGATTTTAGGAATAGTATAAGGTTTTCTTTAGAGAGTTGAGGATGTGATCCAGATGAGTATTTGACTTAGCAAACTAGCTAATGTAGTTGTGGTAAACAACTATAGTTGGGATCATGGGAAAGATAGGGACTCCAAAAACAATAAAGGAGTCACAAGATTATCCTCATATAGTGAGGTTGGCGCTCATGAATTTGAGACTGGAATTAATGATCGTGAGAGGTCAAATATGGATGAGGACACGAGTCCTTAAAATGGTAGCCGGCGCTATCTTTTATAAATGCTAGAACAAACCCAAGGTGTGCTCAGAGGATGAGGGGGTATTCTCATCATATGGACGGATAGTCCTAAGGGGTAAAAGGTAGCCCACAGAGAATGGAAAACAACCAAGTGTTGGAGTAACATTTGCAAAGATGGTTCTTATGAGTAGGACATGAATACACGAAGTTGTATTCTAGCGAGTTGGCACCTAAAAAATAGGACCTTATGAGTCATTGAATTAGTAAAGTAAAAAAATGCTAGATGACTCAAGTAGAGTTAAGGAATGGTCTTAAGGGATTGGTAAAAACATTTGGACTGAGGTGTGTGGTGCCCCACGGAGGATGGGGAGGATCATAAGATCCAAGTATGAGAATAATAGGTATCTCATTGATGGCAGAATGTGCTATACTAAAGTCATGGGAAATGTGTTCCCAAAAGAAAATAACTTTGACATAAAGTTGTGTGTAAACTCTATGGTGCAGTGCTAACAGATAATTGGTATGAGAAAGAATTTTATTGGTCTTGGCAAGGACCTAAACACAAGTAAGAAGTGTTATAAAGGTAGGCTCGTGGAGCCAATGGTGTGGAAACACCGAATGTGCTAAGGCATGATGCCTTGAGGTCAAGTTGGCGGTTCACGAGAACCCCTTCCCAAAGGAATCCTAATGGAAATGGGAATGGGATATAGTTAAAGTATGGTGGCCCAGATAATGATGGAGGTGTGGAAGCACTAACAATGAGTTGTAAAACTTGACAACTATGAGGCAATTAAGCAAAAGGTGCAAAATAATTGGTTAAATTGATAGAAGATAACTACCCAAAACTTCTTAATGGCATAAAAAAGTTAAATATACCTTTATGGGGGATAAATTACTTATGTTGCGATATAGTAAGTATGTTGTAAAAGGGAATGCTCATCATTAAAGAGGCCATCATTGGGACACCCGAACACCAAAAGGTGGTGTTTGGTGTTGTGAAGGCAATAGATAAGGCCCATGGGACTAAGAATGATAAATAGAAGGTGCTATCCAAACGTCCAAGGTTGCGGAAACGAGAGAACACCGTCTACCCGAATTGAATAAAGCCAAAAATAAAATTTTGGCAAGGCTAATGATGGGCATATAAAAGCCTATAAGAAGCAATGTTAATCCTGGTGTATGGGATTATAAGGTGAACATACCTAGATTGAGGAACCACTTCGTAGGCTATCAGGTAGGTTCATCCCTAAGAATACTTGCTAATGCATGGTAGAAAGTGCAAAACTATCCTCTTAGTTTGGAGGCGAATAAGCAAAGGAAATGTGTGAGGCAAAAAACAAGTAGTAAAGGGATAGAACCAAACTATAGGATTTGAAGGGCATAACCAAGAGTGGTTATGTCAGTTAAGAGTGGAGAATCAAATGGGTGCTCGAGCATGCTATTACTAGCAACTGTGGTGCTATAGAGAGTTTAAAGCATAGAATTGTCCATATTAGACTATATAACAATTAGAAAGCTTGCGAAATGAGAGGCTTTAGCAAGCTAAGGGATAGAGTTTCTTCAAGGTTCCCAAAGACAATTCTAGGTAGCTTAGTACCTAGAAAGCCAAGTGTAAATGGTTCATAGAATGCGCGAAATCAGAATAGCGCAACAAAAGCGTGATCTTGAAGCTTGCCATAAGGCAATGCTATCAAGGTTGGGGAAGTAGTTCCCGAGTATTCAAAAGGATGGCTTTGAACGAAACTCGATGGTCAAGGACTTTCACGCTTATGCATGAAACCATGTTACATTGGTAAGATGACTTGTTAAGTGAGATTGGCAAGTTAAGGGAACAAATCCCCTAGTTAAAGGTGCCAACTTCAAAAGGGGTGGCCCATGGGGCCAAGCATGGAGGAGTCCATGCATAATCATAAACTTGTCAAGTGAGAAGACTTGGCAATGCGGAGGAACTAGGTTCTTAAGTTGTGATTTATAACGTGCTTTAAATATAAGTTGGTGCACTAGCATGGGGAACCACGCCATGCATCCTGTGTGATGCCATCCATAGATGTATATACAGAGGTTGGGTTCAAGTCCCAACCCTCTAGTGCTTGGGTTCAAGTCCCAACTCACTAGGGCGAGGTGATGGTTTGGAATATAAGGACACTCATTTTTCGGTGGTTATGGACTTTTAGTAAGGAGACTAGCTTGGGCACACTGCCAAGCGGGGGATGCCCCAAAGTCATGATGCACAGTTAGATTGCTTAGTGTGAAAGCTCAACATATCTAACTTAAACACTTTGGTGCAAGTGGCACCAAGGATGTGGTGAATGAGATGGGGATACCCAGTCTCAGTTGCTATGGACCCTTGGCCAGAAGGGTTAGCTTGGGTGCACCACCAAGTTGGGGGATGCCCCCAGGTTCATGGTGAACAACTTAAAGGTCTGGAAGACCTAATACCTATTAGCCAAACTGTTAAGGTGCCAAGGTTAGATCACTATGTGATCTTATGCCTAAAACAAGGACAAAGTCCTTGTGAGGTTAAGGAATAAAGTTCTTAATTCAAAGTGTTGATTTGAACTATTGATGATAGTATGGCTTGGTCAAGGTGACCAAGTGGGAAGAACACATAAAGGAAATGAACTATGTCAATGCGATGATATAGTGAGTCCAAAGAAAGTAGTCTCTATAAGAGACCCATGGGAAGGTCACAAAGTTGGGCCGTGGATAAAACCCACAGTAAAAAATGCTAAAGAGATGTACTAAGGGTGAACACCCTCTAAACTTAGTAAAGCAAAGTCTTTGCTATGGAACCGAAAAGATACCTTAAGAATGGAGGTAGCGATCCTATGTTGCAGTTTTTATCGTGGTCGAGCACCACCACCACGTCACTTGTGTTTTCATGACAAGAAATTAGAACAATTTGAAACACACACAAACCTGACAACAACTTTCAATAATCGTTGGTTTTGTTTGTATTCTTGACAGTTCCTTGAACCGTTGTTTTGCACTTAGCTCATTTGAGTTGTTTGATTGAGCATATCAACTTTCACTGGCTCCTTTTTGAGTTGAGCATAGCATCTTCTTTACCCTGCAATAGAAAAGAAAGAGCAGTGCTGGTGTTTTCAAACGTTGAGTATTTCAACACAAATCCTTGATCGCCTCTAGCCTATCTTTTATCGTTGATCATTCTAGAGCATACCTCTTTTAACTCGTTGCAAGCAGCTTCGCTTTCTTGTCTTCCTGTTTCAAAGAAAAGCCCTAAACGAACTTACCTTGCGAGGTGGCGAGAGTGGACCGGGCCGGTCAAGGATCATGATGTTGTTTCTCAGCTCCCAGGTCTTTGCGTTGAGCGCAGCAAGAATATAACTCAAAGCGCTGACAATCTCTCCAAAACGTTGACACAAAATCTCTCCAATCTAGTAGCATTTTTCTTCTTGGCACACGCTGTGACATGGCGTTTTTCTTATCGTCGTTGACAGCACCAGCATGTCACTTGGCTTCTTCATGACAAGAAATTAGAACAAATCGAAACACACGCAAACCTGGCAACGTGAAACTCAACTTCCAATGATCATTAGTTTTGTTAGTATTCACACAGCGTTGTCCACGTCGGTGGTTTCCTTTCGCGTTGAGAATTCCTTGGCCCGTTGTTTTGCACTTTGCTTGTTTGAGTTGTTTGAGCATATCATCTTAGCTTGACTGTGTCACTGGTTCCCTTTTGCAATCGAAAAGAAAGAGCGTGGTGTCTTCAAACGTTGAGAGTTTTAACACGAATTCTTGATCGCCTCTAGCCTTTCTTTTATCGTTGATTATACCTCTTAGCTCGTTTCTTGTCCCCAGCAAATCTCTGTCTCTTCATCAACGATGAACCCTAAACTTGGGCTAAGTACCACTATGTTTAGTCCACGAGCTACTTAATTACTCGTCGCTGATCGGACAGCCTGCTGGATGGCTCTTCTGTGCTGCTGTTGCGTGCCTGCACAGTAAGCTTCTGGATCTCAGCTGGCGATAGGATCCGTATCATCGTGAAAACTCCCTGAAATGTAAAAACTCTTAACAAACACACCATGAAATGCACATACGAGATCTTACTCCCAGGTTGTCGCCTTCGTTACCTATGTACACAGCTTGCCACTCGGACCCGTTCAGGTTCTCGTCAATGCAAACAGATGCTGCAGCCCTCCAGGAGTTGCGTGTGTCCCAGAAACTTGGACAATTCCAAAGCTCGAACCTTTGAAAAGTAGAAGAGATTCTGAGTCTGGCGCTTCAGATAAAGAATGAGATCTTACTTTGGTGCACGTCCTGCTTGGTTGCTGTTGTTGCTGCTGTTCTGGCCAGTACCTGAAGCCGGAAGCTTCCAACTCGAGATCTTTATCGACGTCGTCTTTGGCGGTGCTGGCCAAAGCTGTCTTTGGTTTCAACGAGAAACCAAATAGTTTGCA
Organism: Selaginella moellendorffii; assembly: GCF_000143415.4. Lineage (NCBI taxonomy): Eukaryota > Viridiplantae > Streptophyta > Lycopodiopsida > Selaginellales > Selaginellaceae > Selaginella > Selaginella moellendorffii. The sequence continues at coordinate 162,082 of NW_003314298.1, read as the reverse complement.
CTCGCAGTCAAAATCGTTTGCATTACCTCTCGCAAGGGGCTCCTCAACTTCTGAAAGAACACAAAAGAGTAGTAAGAAGTGATTTACTTACTGCGTGTTACGGCGAGGACAGCATAGGCGACATGAGAAGCTTAAGAAAAGACTTGTCTGTTGTATGTTGCTGCAAGTATACTGGGCAACTTAATGCTACTTGCCAATAAGCGAAGTTGCTGGTTGGAGAAGGCTGCTGCGGTCTCTCGAACTGTGGAGGAACCTTCTGCTCTCGAAACTGCTGACCCCAAAGCGTAAGCTGCCATAAATCGACTTTACTATGAGATGGTAGCCCCTCCTTTCCGGGGCTTGGCAATCCAGAAGGAAAACCGGGAGCACTATGACCCTCAGTAGCACTTGGAGTTATCTTAGCCTCGGAATAGAGAGCTGTAGGAAACTTCAGGAGAATCGTCAGCTTCGTACTTGTGAGAGGTTTGCAAATTACAGCTGGCCTGTAAGAAGATTGTCGTATGACTTTCGACTGGCACCTGATTGAATTAAAAGTGCATCGAGATGTACTTATGTCTGTGGGAGTCACATTGGGAGCAACAAATGGCTTTCGTGACAACCTCTCCTGTCTTTCACTAGCCGCGTGCTCGTCCCAACCGACCTTATATAAGAAAGGAAGAAGCTGAAAAATGCGTCACTTGAAGACGAGACTCTTTACCTTTAGGAACTTAGGAAGCGCCAGTTAGAGTCTGGGATGGTTATCGCCAATTTCAGTAATAGTTCCCATATATCTGACACTACCGAGCACTGTAGACAAAACAAGAAATTCACTTCAAAACGATTTACCTTCTTTCCGACGAATCCTCAGTCTCAAATCTCATTTTGAAAGCGCATACCAATCAAAATGTTCATCTTGAATGATTTCAGTACTTGTGGGATGGAATGACAAATTCAGCTGGACTAGCCCTGAAGAACACCACTTTGCCGTGTTAAATCCAAAGAATGTCAAACCGAGGATTATAGAACACGGTGAACATGGTCTTCGTGAATACAGCATGAGCAGCAGCAGCCAGGACTCCAATTTGCATACTGTGGCTAGACAGTAGCGCAGACGAAGTGAGACTGCCCTGCGTGCACACAGCACACCTACTCCCGATTCTCAACTCACCATTATCTCCCCTACGTGTTATGTAATATTGTAATACGGTATGAAAAACAGAAAAAATCAGTAGCTCACCTGACAAAAGAACGGTATCGCCAGCCACAACCTTCTTCTGGCTTACAAACACACTCCATCCTTCGTCAAAAGATGCCTTCGTGGTTGTCCTGGATAAGAGCAGAATTTTGTAAGAAAGTATAGCCAAAAACTATGTACGAACCTGCGGAATTTCCATTCAATTTTGCTGATAATCCCGGAATCGAGGATATACGAGCCTCGGTTTAGAGAAGCTCCTCGGTTTACTGCTCAGAATCCGGAAGTACAAACGGATATGACGGAGTATGTTTCATTCAACGCTGTGCAAGAAGCTCCAATGGAAATGGTGGAAGAAGAAATGCCCGGAGAAACGCTAGTTTTAATCGCAAAGCCCCGAGACACAGGTTATGGCCGCTTAAAGTGGAGATGTGGGCGCTCACAGCATGGTAGCTGAGAAAACGTCCACGGGGAAAATAACTCGTTCAGACGATTATGAGGAGCAGGACCACTCTCCAGTTCTGGCTGGCTGAAGCTGAGGAGTTAGAAAGGAAAGAAGAAGAAGCTCGACTGAAAGAAGCTTGACAAGAAGAAGAGAGAATGAAGTTCGAGGAAGCAAGTACAGGACTTGCACGGCTCTGGTTCTGGTTTGTATTGACTCAGATTTTTTATTTTTCCTCGTGAAACTACGAGCCCGAGCGGCTCTGTCATCAATGATCCTTGGCTTGCCGATCCAACACGGACGAAAGTACGTTTCTCGAGTCACAAAGCCAAAGAAGACTTGGACCGTTTAAAAACGCATCGAGTCTCGCTTCTCAACAGCATGGAAGTTCTTGGACGTGTCGGAAATAGTTTCTCCGGTTCTCAGAGCTAAGAATCCACGGGCGAGAACTATTTACTGGAAACTGCTTTTCTGCATGTTTGTCCAAGTGAGAAAGAAGGGACGAGATTCCTTGGTTCAGGTCGAGCTGGAGGCTGAATCACCGGTGGGGGAACGAGGGGAGACACCGGGAGAGCTCCCACCGAAGATGACGACCCGCTCACAGCTCCCACTGAAGAGGAGCCAAGGAAGAATTCAGGAGCGGCTTGGAATTCCTCGTCCCCTCAAAGTAAGAGTCCATCACTTCAGAAATAGCTTGGCGTTCTAACAGTAAAGGTTCAGCCTTTGAATCTACCCGTTTCATCAGGTCGATCACAAGCGATGCGTGCCAAGTTAAGCTGTGAGCCCTGCAGTCATCGTTAAGAAAGACGTTGATGTGGCTGAGATTGTCTACAACCTCCTTCCAACGGTGATCCCATAGATTTCTTGCCTCCCTCCAAATACGACGGTACCTTTATCGTCCGTATAAAAGCACACTATAACTTCCCCGTTGAAGATCAGGGGGCGGCTCATTCTCCGCAGCTTCTCCGTGAGAAACTCACTCCAGAGCTTGTTTCAGCAATGCTCGTCCTATATTCCGCTTTATTCCCTTGTACTGCTTCCAGCCGGTCACAGCTTTGGGCAGTGTCGACATTCCCATCCACGTCGCAAGCTCTGCCCGTTGATGGTCCGTCCACCACAAACCTGTCCTTGAACAATCGCAGTTCAAACCGTGTTTTAGAAGAAAACAAACAAGTTCCTTTCATACCTTCTTGTCATGTATCCATCTTTTCATCTTTTGTGTGCTCTGTATCAGTGTCTTCGGATTGCCAGTCATCAATCACAGTGAGAAGCTTCTGTAAGCCCAACTTTCAAGTTAGTCCATGTCTTGTATCGCCCGAATCTCCTCCATTTCCCTGTCTTGCCCATGGAGTGCCGGCCTACCACAAGGCAAAATCTCTCTTTGATTATATGAAGGAGCGTCACTCAGACGCTGCTTTCCGCATCAGAGAATCCAGTTGATGCCAGAAGAACTCTTGAGGATAATCTCATCGAATATATTCCACGCAAGGGCATCTGCCAGAGGCTAGGGGAATTTTCGACTCTACCATAGAGAGGAACGCCGTGTCTTGGACAAGTATGTTGGCACTTTACGCTCGAAATGGGCATCTTACCGATGCTCGAGGAATGACTCCAGAAAGTTCGCTAGCTTCCTACGAGAAGTCATTCTAACACTCCAACGCGAATGGGTGGAGTTATCTTCTGTGAATAGAGCAATGCTAGAGAAGAATTTTGGATGAGGAGGAGGAGAGCAACGGAGGGCTCTCCCACACATCGAACAAATTCTCGTCGCTGTGGAGCACAAACAATCTGTCGCCACCAACGTCAATGTCCGCGATGCCGCCACTGCCGCCGCCTCCTCCTCCGCCACTGACACTGAGCCTGGCGGTGGCGGGCAGCAGCGAGCAGCTCGCGGAGGCGGCGGACGACAGCGCTACCGCCGAGCACGAATGCACCAGCACCGCCTCCTCCCGTGTCGAAAAGAGCTGCAAATTCTCTGAGCTGGGATCGCTGGCGTTGATCCGGAGCTTGGAATACAGATGCTCTTCCATCTCGGACCGCTTGAGCCGCTGGAACATGTGGCTCCAGCACGCCGGGGCGAAAGCGGCGCCGCTACCACCCCCGCCACCACCGCCCATCCTCGTATCGATGAAGCCCAGCTCGTCCGATTGATCCACCACGCAAATCATGTTCCTGTTCTGGATCGCCACCGCGTCCATGATGAGGGGCTGGCTTCGCATCTCGCAATCGCTCCACTCCCACGCCTTGGTCCTCTGCCGGCGATCCAGCAGCGTGAGGAAGCAGTGATCGCTGTGAGGAAACATGGACGCCACCAGCAGGAGATTGCTGGATGGCAGCCACTGGAGCTTGGATCCACCGCCGCCCTCTCCCGACGTCACGAACCCTACATTCCTGCCGGACTCCTGGTCCCAGATCCCCACGCCACGCATCCTGCTGCTGGCAAACACCTCGCAATCGCTGCTGGCGCACGCCAGCGCCATGAAACTCCGGCTAGAATCGTCCAGCTCCAGCTTCATCCGCTGGATCAGCTTGCCAGTGGCGGCATTCACGCAGCCCAGGCCCCCGATGTCGCCCCTGTCCGCCGCGCACACCACCATCCGCAAGGGATTCCTGGGGAGGAACCCGAAATCGTTGACGCTCATGAAATCCAGCGTCACTGGAGGGAGCTCCTCGAGAGACCAGTCGTAGACATGGATCATGGGTCCGTGCGCCACGCCGCAGCCACCGCCAGGTGACGCGCGGATCGCCACGGCGTCCGTGGTTGCACGGCCCCGTACCGACGCGCGGCACCGGACGCGGTTGCCGTCGAGCGGGCTGCCCCACGACGCGGCCTTGACGTGGCGGTCAATGCCGTAGAAGACCGCCTCGCGGACGAGCATACCGTGCGGTATGCCGTGCGGTGTACGGAGCTCCCCTGTTCGCAGGAGATCGAGCAGCACGGCGAAGAGTGCCGGATCCCGGTCGATGAAGATCTCGTCCTGCTCGTGTCGCTGTGGATCTCTTGTGGCGGGCTCCCAATTCTCGTTCAGGAGGCTGCACAGCATCGAATCGGCGCCGGCATTGGCAATTGTAGTGCTGCTGGTGATGAATGGGGTGCCGCCAACATTGATTCGGACGCGGTCACTGCGTTTCAGTGCCATTCGTTGAGAATCCCTCATTCTTCTTCGCCTCTAGGAGCCCTACCTCTCCAGCGCAAGAACCCTACGGAATTGTTTCGCCAGCAGACCTTGCCAGAGTTTAGAACTGCCGGCGGTTGTCGACGAGGGAAAGAAGCTTTGGGGGGTGGAGTGATAAGTTGCCGAGCGTTCTGGGGTGGCGTTTAAAGCTTGAGCCGGGAGGTGATCAACATATAGAGAGCTGGATCGATGATTCAGCGCTACTGGAAAAGAATGCTCTACTCCCTTTAGAGTATATTATAGGAGTTCCGGCACAGCATGTCTGGCTTGGAGAATTCTTGCTGGCGACCATTACCCTCAGCAAGCTCTTGAACATCAAGCTAAGACATGGATACCTTGTTCATAGACATTTTGTATTTTGTATATTTTGTATTTTGTTCAAGTAATAATTGTTTAAATTACGGTTTAGTAGGACAAATTCATACAAAATGTTATCAGAAGAACCACCAAAGAGATTGCCATACACTTTGATGTCTTTGACCGTTGACAGGCGTGTTTTACGGTTCTTGGCGACCCGGAACGATATAAGGCCTTCCTTTTGAGACCAAGTTTATTGTTATCCAGATTTGGAGAGATGATTGGAGGCGATGGCAGCAGCAGCACGATCGAGCTGCGTCAGTCACTACACGTCTCGGCTGCGAGAATGCTCGGACCGCAGGGCGCTGGCGGAGGGCAGGATGGTTCATGCGCAAATCCTGCAAGAGCTTGGCGGGGCCGATGTCGATGCCGGCGGCGTGGTACTGCTGGAGAATTTGGTGGTGGAGATGTATGGGAAATGCCGGAGCGTGGTGGAAGCGCGGCAGGTTTTTGATGCTTTGGGATGGCGCAAGAATGTTTTCAGCTGGAGCATCATCATCTCGGCATATGCGCAGAATGGGCATTTTCGAGAGGCATTGCAACTCTTCCAGGCCATGGATTTGGAAGGCATGCAGCCCAATTCCTTCACTCTCAGCAGCGTTGTCGCGGCCTGCTCCGGCCTCGAGGATCCGTTGCAGGCGCGCGCCATTCATTCCCGGATCGTTGGCGCTGGATTTGGGAGCGATGAGTTTGTAGCGACTGCCATGGTCGCAATGTTCTCTCGCTGCGACGGCTGCTGGATTGATGCCAAGGCGGTCTTTGATGGTATGGCTTCCAGGAGCGTCGTTTCGTGGAATGCTGTCATCTCAGGAGCGATTCGGGGTGGAGAGAAAGATCAAGCTCTGCGGCTCTTGTGGAGAATGGACAACGAAGGCACCAAACCCGACCAATTCAGCCTCACCACCATTCTCTCGGCCTGCTCTAGTGTCCGCGAGTGTAGAGAGTTCCACGCAAGGATCCAGGCGAGTGGCTTCCAGGCAATGCTCGCCGTGCAAAACTCTCTCATGGATTGCTATGGGAAGTGTGGGAGCTTGCGAGATGCAAAGATGGTTTTTGACGAGATGGTCGAGAGGGACGTGATCAGCTGGACATGCTTGATCGCATCTTACGTCCACAACGACGAAAGCAGGGAGGCCATCGCCATCTACGAGCTCATGGAGGAGTCTGCGAGGAGATCACTGTCGTCATTGCAACCAAACGTATGCACCTTCACCGCCGTGGCGGAGGCTTGCTCGATAGTTGGAGCGCTAGAGCAGGGGAGAGCTCTCTACTCGCGGATCAAGTCGAGAAAGCTGGCAGCAAACTCGGCGGAGCTTGGAGGTGGGATCGTCAACATGTTTATCCGGTGTGGGAGCCCCGAGGAAGCAATGGTGGCGCTCAAGGAGACATGTGTGGCGAGCGTAGCGGCATGGAACTTTGTCATCGCCTCGATCGCGCAGGCTGATTCAAGTGCTGCTGCCGACGTGCTCGAGCTGTTTGGAGAGATGGCGCTCGAAGGCACCAAGGCGGATGGCGTGACTTTTGCTGCCGCGCTTGGAGTGTGCACAAACCACGTCGATCGAGGCAAGTCACTCCATTCGTTCGCTCGCGACGCCGGGCTGGATCGGGAGAACGCCGTGGGTGCAGCATTGATCGCCATGTACTCGAGGTCCGGGAGACTGGACGAGGCGTGGACAGCTTTCGAGAAGATCCGTGAGAAAAGCGTGGTGGCGTGGAGCTCGCTCATGACCGGCTACGCGCAACAGGGAAAGAACTGGCGAGCTTTGCAGCTCTACGAGGAGATGATCTTGGAGAGTGAGGTGTTGCCGGACAAGTTTACGTTTTCCACGATTCTTGGAGTGTGCGCGGAGCTGGGAGCTGCCGAGGAGGGCCGGCGAGTCCACTCGCAAATGCTGGCGTGCCTGGGATTCGAGCGAGACGCTGTCCTTGGCACGTCCCTGATTGATATGTTTGCCAAGTGTGGAAACATCGACGCTGCCAAGCTCGTCTTCGATGGAATGCTGGAGCGGAACGTCCAGACGTGGACGACGCTCGTCGCGGGGCTTGCTCGCCACGGACGAGGCGAGCAAGCGGTGTGGTGGCTCCGCCGGATGAGCATGGAAGGCTTTTGCGCGGACCAGGCAACCGTGACAACGATCCTCCATGGATGCAACCACGGCGGCTTGATCGACGCTGGGCGCTGCTGCTTTCGCCTGGCGGGTGGCGAGTATGGGATCCAGGCGAGCTGCGAGCACTACGATTGCGTGGTCGATCTGCTGGGACGAGCTGGGCGATTGAAAGACGCGGAGAGCTTGGCCGCTGCGATGGATGATCAAGCGCCTTGGCGGATTTTGTTGGGCGCTTGCCGAATTCATGCCGATTTGGCTGTGGCCAAGCGCGCAGCTCCGAGAGTGGTGGAGGAATCACACTCGCACGCCATGCTCCTCTCCAACATTTACTCGGACGGTGGCGCCAAGTAAAGAAGAGAGTAAAGAATCTCTTTGAATTTGGGCGAATCTGGACGTATCAGGGGATCTGCCACGCAGGGGAATCTCCAGCCTGGCAGTTTTCTACCACGTGGCACTCGACATGGCTTTATAAAAAGAGCAAGCTCGGCAATCAATCAGCGATCGTGGTGTTGGTCTTCGTCTCTCTCCTTCGTCCGAGTGTTTGAAGTTTGGGAGGGAGGAGTTTCTTCCATCGGTTCGATCGATCGTGGGTGATTAGCTTTTCGAGTCGGCCATGGCGAGCAGGATGATCGATGGAGCGTCCAACACCAATGTGGCTCAGCGCTTGAAGCAGAAGTCTCCCGAGTCGAGCCGCGTGCTTCGAATCGGCGGAGTTCTTGCTGGGATCGTGACGGTGATGGTGGCGGGGACGACGGCGGTGGGAGGAACCATGGTGGCGCTGTTGGTGGCGTCGCCGCTGCTCATCTTGTTTAGCCCGGTGCTGGTGCCGCTGGCCATCGCCGCCGCAGTAGTGCTTGGGTGTCTCGTCTCCTTCCTCGCGGTGGTGGCGATGGTGGCGTGGCTGTACAAGTATGTCAAGGGACGCCGCCCCGTGGGTGCTAACCAGGTGGACGCTGCCAAGAACCGCATTGTGGACACGGCGTCGCAAGTCACCGAGAAGGCCCGCGAGGTTGGATCCAACGTCAGTGGCTACCTCCACAACAAGACCAACGCGTGAAACCAGCGCGTTGAATAAGCTTGCTCGCAAGCTTCTCGGAGAGATTCGTGGCTAGCTTCCATGCTAGCCATGGAGATGAATCGTGTTGTCTGTATTCTTCTTTGGTTTCAATCGAGTATCTAAGTTGGTTTCCTTGTCTTGTTCTTCGGGTTCTTCCGTGGAAGTGGTAGCGGTAGCACCAGCGGCATAGCTGTTTGCGAGCGTGAGATAGGCGGCGTCGTTGCTGGGATCGATCTCCACGATGTTCTCGGCCGCCACCTTGACGTCGCTGGCCTGGCGGTGAGTCCGGCACGCGCTGAGGAACGTCCTCCAGGTGATGTCGGTGGGGAGAAACGGCATGTTATGGATCAAGTCCTCGGCATCGCTGAGCTCCCCGGATCGCCCGAGCACGTCCACGATGCAGCAGTAGTGCTCCCTCACCGGCTGGATCCCAAAGTCGCCCACCATGGACGTGAAGTGCCGCCAGCTCTCGCGGAGAAGCCCGGCATGGCTGCACGCCGTCAAGACGCTGCTGAAGGTGATGGCGTTGGGCTGGCCGCCGCCGTCGCAGTTCATGCAGCGGAAGAAGAGCAGCGCGTCGCGGCAGCGTCCATACTGCGAGTAGGCGGCGATCATGGCGTTCCACGACATGAGGTTTCGATCGGGGAGCTTGTCAAACATGGCCTTGGCGGCGTCGAGATGGCCGTTGTGTGCGAAGGCGGCGACGAGCGCATTCCAGGAGACCATGTTCCACTGCGGCATGAGATGAAAGACGAGCTCGGCCTGGCGCGGATCGCCGCGGCGGGAGCTGGCGGCGAGCATGGCAGTCCAGGCAATGATGTTTCTCTTCGCCATGCCATCGAACATCTCCTTTGCCTGGTCGACATAGCCATGGAGGGAGAAGGAGGCGAGCATGGTGACTACCGCCACGCCATCCCTCTCGGGCAGGGAATCGAAGAGCTGCTTGGCGCTGTGGATGTCGCCGTGCTGGGCGTGAGCGGCGATCACCGCGGTGCACGCCACCACATTGAGCTGCGGCATCCGCGCGAAGCACGCCAGAGCCTGGGTGGTGTAGCCACTGTCCACCATCGCCTGGACCATGGTCGCCCAGGAGACGATGTTCCTGTGCGGCATGTCGTGGAAGAGGGCGAGAGCGCGGTAGAGCTCGCCCCGGACGGCCAGCGCGTGGATCATCATCGTCCATGACACCACGCTCTTGTCGGGCATGTCGTGGAACACGGCTTGGGCGCGATCCAAATCGCCCTGCGATGCATAGGCGTGCGCCATGGCGGTGGACGCGATGACGCTTACGTGCGGCATCACGGCAAATACCCGCGCTGCCATCTCCAGATGCCCTATCCGGGCATAGCACTGGAGCATCCCGTTCCAGCTCACCTCGTCGCGCGCGGGCATTCGATCGAACATCCGCTTGGATTCGTCGACTAGCTCAGCCTCGGAGAAAGTGACGACGATGGTGTTCCAGGAGACCACGTCCCACTGCGGCATCCGGTGGAAGAACTCCAGCGTGGGGTAGATTTGCCCAGTTTGGGCATTTGCGGTGAGCATGGAATTCCACGACACAACGTTCCTGTTTGTCATCCTGTCGCCGAAGAAGAGGTGGGCGGCGGCGCGGATGCCGTCGCTGTGCAGCCGCGCGACGGCGGTGATGAGGACGTTCCAGGAGAAGACGTCCGGCTGCTCGATCGAGTCGAAGACGCGCTGCGCGAGATCCAGGCTCCCGCACTTGGCGTACATCCCGACGAGGTGATTGGCGAGGTAGCGATTGCGCGCGAGGCCCTCGTCGGCGATGGCGGCGTGGATCCGCTTGCCCTCGGCCACATCGCGCGCGCCCCCGCAGCTCCGGAGCGATCGAGCAATCGCCTCGAGCCGCTCGGGCAAGACGGGCATCTAGAGCGGTCCTAGTGGCGGTACGGCCGTACGGAAGGTCTCCGCCCCAGTTCATCCTCTCTTCCAATCAGGGTTTTAGTGGTCGGATGTTCTCAGCGCGCCTAGGGTTTTGTAGCTTGTCCAGCTCCAGCGCCAGCGCCTGTCGATTCGCCGCCGCCTCCTGCGTCTCCTCCGCCGCTGCCGCCGCCATCATCTTGGCCCGGAGAAGCGGCATTGGATCCGCGGCGGCGCCAGTAGCAGCGGCATCGTCAAGAGGTTCGTTGTCGGCGGTAGCAACCCTGGCGCAGAAGATTGGCAAGTCGATCCGTGGCCCCGGCGCCATGTCCAAGGCCCGGATATACGCCGATGTGAACGTGCTGCGCCCAAAGGAGTACTGGGACTACGAGTCTCTCTCGGTGGAGTGGGGGTGAGGCTTTTGTTTCGTTTTTTTGTTGGATCTAGATCTCTTCTTCTTCTTTGGGTGGCAGTGACCAAGAAGAATATGAGGTTGTGCGAAAGGTGGGTCGAGGCAAGTACAGCGAGGTGTTTGAGGGCATCAATTGCGTGAACAACGAGCATTGTATCATAAAAATCCTCAAGCCCGTGAAGAAGAAAAAGGTACTGCCACTGAGCTCTAGCCTGTTGTGCTGGCTATGGCTAGATTCTTTTATCTCCTTCTCTTGCAGATAAAGCGTGAGATCAAAATTCTCCAGAATCTCTGTGGTGGGCCAAATATTGTCAAGCTTTTGGATATCGTCCGGGACCAACAATCGAAGACGCCCAGCTTAATCTTTGAGTATGTCAATAACACGGACTTCAAGACCTTGTACCCGACGCTGACGGACTACGATATTCGCTACTACCTGTATGAGCTTCTCAAGGTGAGGTTTTTTAACCCCATGTGGATTGGACTTGGGAGGATTTTGATCTTGCTTGTTTTTGCAGGCACTCGATCACTGCCACTCGCAAGGAATTATGCACAGGGACGTGAAGCCGCACAATGTGATGATTGATCACGAGCAGCGCAAGCTGCGGCTCATCGACTGGGGCCTGGCAGAATTCTACCACCCCGGAAAGGAGTACAACGTTCGCGTTGCTTCAAGGTGTGGAAAAGGCGTTGCTTGAATGTGATCTCAATTCCAATAATTTGTGTGCTGTCGCTTCTCACGTCAGATACTTCAAAGGTCCGGAGCTGCTTGTGGACCTGCAGGACTACGATTACTCTCTCGACATGTGGAGCCTAGGCTGCATGTTCGCTGGAATGGTGAGTCTTTTGTCTGATCATTCGTACTTGCTAACGCCCCAAGCTTCACAGATATTTCGCAAAGAACCATTCTTTTATGGCCATGACAATCACGATCAGCTGGTGAAGATTGCCAAGGTTTTAAACGCAGAATGTCTGTTTCTTGCTGTTTTTGACGTTGGCTTGTGGTGTTTAGGTGTTGGGGACAGACGAGCTGAATGCGTATCTGAACAAATACCACCTGGAGCTTGATGCTCACTTCGAAAGCATGGTCGGCAGGTCTGTTCTCTTTCTTTCCCTGCCAATTTTGTCATGTTTATCCTAACATGCTGTCCTCGCAGACACAGCAGAAAACCCTGGTCGAAGTTCATAAACAACGACAACCAACACCTGGTGAATCCTGAGGTGAGCGAGTGTTCCAGTCGGTGAGCGTGACGATTGAGTGTTTTGTGTACGCACGCAGGCTCTGGATTTTCTCGACAAGCTGCTACGATACGATCACCAAGAGCGACTGACCGCCAGAGAGGCTATGGTGAGTGATGATTGGGTTTCGTGGAGTAGTAACCTTCGTCTTTTGGTTTTGTTTCCAGGCGCACGCGTACTTTTACCCGGTTCGTCTCTCGGAATCAAACAGCAGGAGGAGCTGAGGAAGATCGGTTTCGATTTATTGCGGTGGTATCTCTCGTAATTGACAGTGTATGATTTAAATTATTCTACCAGCAGTCCTTCATGATCTTTGATCTTTCCAGCACGAACTTGCCTTCCTTGTATTTTTGCGAGTGCTCGTAGGCCCGCTCGTATTTCCATCCCAGCAGCTCGTGGCAGTGCGCGCAGGAGATATCCGCCACCGCATGCAATCCAGTCATGAGGTGCCTGTCCTCTCTTGGGCCGACCACTACATTATCCACGCCCCCCAGTAGGTATGCTCGGCCATTTCGTCCCTGCCGGAACAGTGGAGCGTGAGAGAATTGGAGAGAAATCCCAATTCTCCAAGCGAAGAGCTGTAGAAGCGAACCTGGAAGGCAGTGGAGATGACGTCGCTGTGATCCGCAACGTTGGAGCGGCAATTCGCGCAGCTGTAGAGACGAGCTCCAGCACCGCCGCTCAGCAGCGGCACCACCGTCTCATCGCTGCTGCTGCTGCTGCCGCTGATGCTGCTGCTGCTGCTACTGCTCATAATACCTGGGACGAGAAAGACCTCTCTCACGCTTTGTCAGTCAGCGGAAACGAAGGAAATTTGCTTAGCTCACTGGACTAAACCACGGACGGAGAGCTTTGACCTTCTCGGCTCACGTACAGCTCATGCGCTCTTGAGTCGCTTCCGGAAGAGCGCCCGAGTTGCCAAAATGGAGACTGCCGACGCTACAGTGACGCTGCAGCCAGCCAGCAGGAGCATTCCATTGAGGGAGGGCCTCTCTTGCTGGTACACTCGCAGTGTCAAGCTCTTCCAAAAGCTCTCCGTCCACACAGGATCGATGCTGTCCATAAAGTCGCCGCTTCCCACGGGAAGGAGCTCCCAGTTGCCAGATTTGTAGCGCAAACGAGTCGAGTATGCCGGTACGTACCTGCAAGTTTGAAGTTCCGAGTTTGGCAAAATAGATTTAGCGGGAGAAACTTGACCTGGTTGTAGAGACCACGCAGGAACCTCTGCCTTGTCCAGTCGCACCAACGCAGACTTGGTCCTGCCCCTTACAGTCCTTCGAACACTCACCGGCGTCGAGCCTCCTTGTGCGATCAGCTAAAAAGTTCCAGATGAATCTGGTGGTGTCGTCAAGGAGATCATCGGAAGGCGTAGGAGATGGAGCTCCGGTGACAACACCCACGTAGTGGTTTGGAACCGGTTGAGCTGGCGTGATGAAGCCCGTCACCAGCGGACAATTCATTCCTGGATCTGGCGTCAAAAGGCAGCTGATGAGATCCTTGACCAGCGAACTGTTGACAGCAACGGAGTCAAGTTTAGCGGAGCTATCACCCATCGCGAGCTGATATATAGCTCGAGCCACGATGGAGGATGCAGCTACAATAGACTCGGGATTCAAATTGTCTGCAGAGGGACAACACAGGTTGTTGACGATCACAATTAAATGTACAGCTCCATTATACTCACCAGCATTATCAAAAAGACTATGATAAAACTTGTTCTTGAAGCTAGTATCGAACTCCTCGAGAAGCACTCCAGTGAGGGAGTCACTCTGGAGAACATTGTTTAGACGCTGGCACAAACAAGCAATTGGCCCACCTTCTGTACAAATGACATCATAGACGAGGGAGGTATCCCGGGGTTTTCACTGCTTGCAGTTGTGATTTGAGCGTTAACACTTTCAGCCGAGCGTTTAAGACTAGCTACAATCTCCTTGGTCGAAGCAGAGGCCTGTAAATTTTACTGGATAAGATCAAAGAAGCAGGAGAAGTTGAGTGCGGACCTACGTGCTTATCTTGAACGTGGCCGTAAAATGTATTCTCCACCGCTTGCCCCACAGATCCGATCTCTAAAATCTGTTTAAATAAATAAACTAATCTTTTGCCACGAACCAGAAAAAAAAAATGGACCTGATCAATATGTGACATGTTGAAACCGAAAGCTGAGCCCCCTCCATATTCAAGCTCAAAGAGAAATCTCCGACTGCCAAGATAGCCCCAGGCCTCACCATTACATACTAGAAAAACCACCTATTACGGAGCAGAAGATAGAAAACAAAAACGAATCTCGTAAAAAACTTATCACCTGTTTGGTGGCATTGTGAATCCCGTCGGCCTTTGACAGAGCATCGACAGCCACAAGAAGAGAGATCAAGCCCTGCAAACAACAGTGTCAGGAAATGAGAAACGAGAGAAAAGGAAACGCACAGAAAGAGGAGAATCAGCTCCTGGTGTGAAGTCCCGAAAGAAAGAAATGGAGTCCATGGCTGCCAATACGAGCAGAGTTGGCTTCGAGGTTATTGAAGAGAATGACGACAAGATGCTGCAGATAAATCACCAAACAGATGCTTGACGGCAAACAATTGAAGCACACGATACCTGTACCCTCCAAGAGGCAAACAAGAACCTTCTTTTAGACATGACTCCGACGTGTGCGTTCCCGATTTGGTGGTCTGTATGTCTCATGTACTGTAAGCAACATCCGTGAGTGATTATGGCAGACCTGCATGACCACATCGAATTCAGCCACTTGGAGGGGGTATTTGGCATTCCTTGCTTCGTTCTCGGCTGCAATCTAAATCAGCACCATGAACCTCGTAATGTAGTTGTCGTTCAAAAATTTTCCGTTAAAACGTACCTCTCGTAAACCTCTGGTGCTTTCTGGGGAAAGAAGATATACTGGAAAGTTGTAACGTTTTTGGAGAACATCTGTCCCCTAAAACAGAAGAGTGAGATATTTGCAGTTGCGTGGTTTCATAGCAAAAAACTTACCAATGGATTCCATTGGTATGTCTTGTTACTGTAAGGAGCGAATTCTGCCAGCGGGAACTTTGAGTCTAGTTTGTGAGAAAAAGAAAAAAGAAAGAAAGCGTAAGAACAAGCATAGAAGAGTAGAGAATTTGACACAGTACCGGGGTTTGAGTTCACACTCCGATTCGCATTGTCCGCAAACTCTACTAAAACACCTGCTACTTGCGCTGCAAAAGAAGGATCGTGTAACGTCCTAGAACAAACAGAAAGACACTTATTTCTCCTTCCGCATCATATGCATCTCTACTTACTTGTCTAGAAACGAGTGAAAGAGAGAGTATGGCAAGAGCACCGCCACTGCTCCTTTGGTTTTGAACTCGAGCTTCGTGAGCCGCTGTAATGGAGCAACGATTTTATCTCTTCCCGGATCTTCAAAGCACAGCCAGATTGGTGACAAGAACAAAAGAGCTCGAAAAAAACCTCACTGGCACAGCCGGATTCTCCCTGCATGCTCAACAAACGCACACACGGTGAGCCTTGTATGACTCTGTACATAGCTCTCTCCAGGTCGGGCACCGATTCTAGCGCGCCATTGCCTAAGAACAAGAGATGAGAGAATGCAGCTACTTCCAAGAGCTCTCACCTCGCGTGACGATCGATATGCCGAGCAGCGCCAGGGCGAGAAGAAGAAACGCCATTGCCATCGCCACCGAGATCGTCTCCCTCGTCACGTCACAACCTGGAGGGAGCAAGGAACCCTAGGTAACACTATAGTACGGCATTGTCAAGTACGAATTTTTGGGTCTCTCGTCTCTCTCTTTCTCGCTAAACTCCCAAAACACACACCACACGCAGAGAGAAGAGGGGGATGGTTCTTGTCCGTCTTGGGATTTAGGTCGTGCGGGGGCTTGGATCTGGCGCTGGAGCAGTGGCGACGCGCAGCTCCGGAGGCGCCGCCGCAATTCTTCGCTTCCCCGATCCTTTTCTTGCGCTTTTCCCTTGCTTCTTTCCCCCATTTCCCCCACAGATTGATCGATTTCCGGGCTTGATGCGTCGCCGGCATCGGCCGGATGCATTCCAAATCTCGGCGGATTAATTCTTTCTCCTGCCATTGCGCTCTAGCTCACGCTCCCTAACTGCCCCATAGAACATGCTCCGCAAGCGCAGGTATTTGCTCCTCCTCGCTAGCAATCCAGCATGAAGCGTGCCCGAGAGGAGAGCAACATGGGGCCGCAGCTCAAGCGCCCATCAGGAGGAGGAGAACCGTGAGTTTCTTACTGTTCTTCTTTGGTTTTTTCTTTTTCTTTTCTTTTTTCCTTCCTTCCTTTTTCTTCTTGGATCGATGTTCTTGTTTGGGTGGTCGCAGCTCGGATCAACATCCTCGTTTAACACCAGACGATGCGTTGCAATACCTCAAAGCGGTGAAGGAAAGATTCAAAGACGATAACGATAAGTACTCCGAGTTTTTAGAAGTTATGAAGGACTTCAAAGCTCAGAGGTACGTGAGATTAGATTATATAGAATGGAATGCTCAATTCTCTTTGCTTGTGGTTTTTTTTTTTTTTTTCAATTTTTTTTTTTGTTGCTTTTCAGGATCGATACTAACGGGGTCATTGGGAAAGTGAAAGAGCTTTTCAAGGGCCACAACAAACTGATTATTGGCTTCAATGCATTCTTGCCGAGAGGCTATGAAATCGTTCTCGATGAATCGCCAAGGGAAGCTCCCAAAAAACAGCCTGTGGAGTTCAACCAGGCTATCAATTTTGTCAACAAAATCAAGGTTTTTGCATTTTGCTTTCTTTTTTAAATTCCAGCGGCTTTTTGTTTTAATTCTTGTTCATTTTGTGCTTGATCACAGAATCGTTTCCAAGACAACGAACAAGTGTACAAAGCGTTTTTAGAGATTCTTAACAAATTTCGAAAGGGATCTAAATCTATCACTGAGGTTTATCAAGAGGTTTGTGTTTTTTTTTTCCCTCTTTTATTCTTGAAACATTCGAGATTTTCAACACGTGCAGGTTGCTTCCTTGTTTGGCCATCACCCTGATCTGCTTGACGAATTCACCTGCTTTCTTCCGGAATCTGCAAACTCGAGTTTAAAGTCGAGCTCACATCTTCGTAAAGATGAGAAATCTGGAGCATCGGCGAAACCTTCTCAATCTGAAAGGATGTTTAAGGTACTTTGTTAAAGCTTATTTGGCTCATGCAGAAGAAAATTCTTGTGCAGAAAGAGAAGCTGCTGGATCGCGATCAAGATCGTGCAGCAAGATCGGATAAAGAACGCAGGAAAGCCGAAAAGGAGCGGGACAAGGAAAAGGAGAGAGAAGAATATGATCGAGAGGCGGACATGGACGGAGCCCGTCACAAGCGCAAATCAGCACGTCGGGCAGACGAACTTATCCGCAAACAGTCTCAAAATGGAGAAGGTGGGGATGGATTGTTCTGGCCTACTGCTTCTACTTTCATGGAGGACATCATAAGTAAGTTTTGGTCTTTTTAGCGGATTGGAAAGTGCCAAAAAGCGTTCTGTCCGAGGGAAGTTGCATGGGTTTTAGGCGTATATATGCATGCGGCTTGGAGGTTCGTTTCTGCATCCTCTGACTGCCTCGTTTCTGCAGGTGCAAGCTTGCAAAGAGATTACGCTTTCTTTGAGAAGGTGAAAGGAAAACTCCGTAATCGCGACTCGTACCAAGGATTGCTCAAGGTTCTCAACCTTTATAACGAACACATTATCAGCCGAGCGGAATTGCAGTCACTGGTATGAATCTGAATGACGGTTTGCATTCTGGTCCTGACCCCCGAGTCTCCAGGTTTCGGACATTTTGGGCAAGTATCCGGAGCTACTGGACGGCTTCAACGAACTGGTTATTCGATGTGCAAATGCCGGTGAGTGCATGTTATCATTTTTTTTGTGGTGTTTTTTCTTACCACTTTCGCGTAGAAATGGACTCTGATGGCCAATTGAAGGCTAGCAAACCCGAAAGAGACAAAGACAGGGATCATGATAGAGGAAAGGAGCGGGAGAAAGACAAAGACAAGGAAAGGGAAAAGGAGAAGGATAGGGATAGAGACAGGGACAGGGAGAGAGACCGAGACCGTGAAAAGGAACGAGCCAAAGATCACAAGTCGTCCCTACATGCCAACAAGGAGAAATACATGACCAAGCCTATATCGGAACTCGATCTATCAAGCTGTGAGCGGTGCACTCCGAGCTATCGTTTACTCCCAAAGAATGTAAGTTACTTGTGGTCGTGGATGCTAACACTTGACATTCCTTAACCTTTACAGTATCCTCGTCTCTTGTCAAGTCACCGTACTGAGCTGGCGAAATCTGTTCTCAATGATAGCTGGGTCTCTGTTACATCTGGCAGCGAGGATTATTCTTTCAAACATATGCGAAGAAACCAGTATGAAGAAAGCTTATTTCGCTGTGAGGATGACAGGTAAACTCAGACTTTTATAGTGCATACTCTTTAACTAGCAGGTGCCAGGTTTGAGCTGGATATGTTGCTGGAATCAACGGTAGCCACGGCAAAGCATGTTGAAGAGATTGTTGAAAAGCTTCAGGATGCCAGCATGGAATCTCAAACTCGCATCGATGATCACTTGTCTGGTAATAATCCTCTATTCTAACGAAATAAGTTCTGACCATTTTTTTTATTTTGTCGTCCAGTTATCGATCTTCGTTGTATTGAAAGGATTTATGGTGACCATGGCCTCGATATCATTGATTTGATGCGTAAAAGTCCATCCGTTGTGCTGCCTGTCGTCCACAGCCGACTAAAGCAAAAGCAGGAGGAATGGTCTAAGTGCCGCTCTGATATGAACAAAGTCTGGGCCGAAGTTTATTCCAAAAACTATCATAAATCCCTTGACCACCGGAGCTTTTACTTTAAGCAACAGGATCGAAAGAGCTTAAGCGCAAAAGGTACCCTGTAAAGTTGCCTGGTAGAATTCCCTATATATCTTGTAATTGTGTATGCAGCGCTTTTTGGCGAGATCAAAGATGTTCATGCGCGGAAGAGGAAGGAAGACGACTCTATTATTGCGACACTAACGGGAAACCGAAGGCTCTTAACCCCGCACTTGAAGTTTGAATACTCCGATCCTTCCATTCACAACGATCTCTTTGAGATTATGAAATACTCGGCTGATGAGGTATGCAGCTCGATGGAACAATCCAACAAGATTATGCGTGTTTGGACAAGTTTCCTGGAATCCATGTTTGGCGTGCCGTCAAGGATCCGTGGTACAGAAGATGCAGAAGAAGCTACCCTCCAACCTTCGAAGGAACGGAGATCCAGTTCCGGCGATAGTACTGGTAGTGGAAACCCGGACACTGCCCCCAGTCAGGCACTGAAAGCTGATGAATTTACCAGTGCATCCAGCAGAGCTGTCCACGGTGAAAAGAAGCGGGGAATTCTGGACGTCACAGAGAGTAACACTAAGGCCGACCACCACCTTGGCTTTTCGAAGACCGGCTTTTCCAAGAAGGATGCTTCGATAGACGGTAACTTTCTTCCTTTGTTCTTTACTTTGACTTATCTGCTCTCTCCTTCCAGGGCCCGAAACTCATACCACGCAAAGACTAGATGTAAGTTGCTCATTTAGCTGTGTCTGACGTAACTAACATTTAATCTCGGCAGGGTCCAGAGTCCAGGAAGGATCGCCACAGGAGGGGCGAGAAGGAGGAAGGCGAACTTTCACCTTCTCCAGACTTGGATGCGAGGCAAACCTTCACAGCAGAGCAGGGGTCGAAGGACCGGCTTGTAAAGGACTTGGTATCAAAGCGGGCTGATTATGACGAAGCTGAAGGAGATGCCGAGCAGGATGCAGAAGCAGATGACGAAGGTGACGAAAGTGCTCACAAGTCAAGCGAAGACAGCGAGAATGGATCGGAGGCTGGCGAGGTCTCAGGTAGCGAGTCAGGCGATCCAGATGATGCTTCGCGCGAGGAGCACGAAGATCACGAGGATGAAGACGAAGAGGGAGATGATGACCATGAAGAGAAGGCTGAAAGTGATTTTGACGGTGAAGGCATGGCTGACGCAGACGATGGAGAAGCTCCAGATAGATCCTCCATGTTTTGCAAGCCTTTGGCGGCTCATTATACTTGCTGCATGGATTCGCTGGACAGCTGCCTGTTCTATGGCAACGACATGTTTTACATCTTGTTTAGACTGCATCAGGTATCTATTTGCCAAGCTATTTTCTTGGTTTCTTTTATCATTCTTTTGCAGGCTTTCTACGAGCGAATACAGTCCGCAAAGACAAACGCTGCCGCAGCCGAGCAGAAGTGGAAGCTGGTTAAAGAAACCGATCCTCCAAACTTGTATGAAAAGTAAGTGTCTTGCTTATGCTGTTTTTTTGCTGATCGTCACGAATGATTTCCAGGTTTGTGCGGGTGTTGTATAGTCTTTTGGATGGGTCTGCTGACAACAACAAGTACGAAGACGAGTGCAGATCGATAATTGGAACGCAATCCTACGTTTTGTTTACGTTGGACAAGCTCATATTTCGGCTCGTGAAACAGGTAAGCACGAGTAGCACTAGGAGCTCTTGCTGACGCCTACGCCCCGGTTTTGCAGCTTCAAGCAATTGTAGCGGACGAGACTGCAAACAAGCTTCTGTCCCTATACGCTTACGAAAAATCTCGTGGGACCGCTGGATTTATTGACCACCTCTACCATGCCAACGCCTGCGTGCTCCTCCACGATGAGACCATGTACAAGTACCAGTTTGTAAGCATATCTAGTTTAAATGGTTTGTTCATGCAATCGTAACGTGTGTGCCTTGATTTCAGAGAGTAAGCTCGTCGGACCTGTCAATCCAGTTGATGGATTGGGGACTTGAAAAACTGGATGCTCCCGCCTGCGCCATGGAAGCTACTTTCTCGAACTACCTCGGCGATTTCCTCCAGCTGGAGCAAGGCGTCAAAGACGGCCAAAATGTCTTCCTGTGCAGGCAAGCATCATAATTCTCGTTTGTTGCTTGAGGCTGCTAGTTGATCGCTCTGTCGTGCCTACAGGAACAAGCACAGAACTGTAGAGCGGGAGTTAATGAAGAACGTCCAAGTTGTCAATGGCCTGGAATACAAGATATCCTGCAAGACTTCAAAGGTAGAGCTTTCGTCGCCGGTCGCTGCTTCTCTGATCGTTTGCCTTGGCATTACAGGTTTCATACGTGCTGGACACCGAAGACTTGTTCCGACGCCAGAAGCAAACGCCAAAGCATCACAGATTTCCGTTGAGCCGAGCACGGCGATTCCGGGAGTGGATTGAGTACAAGCTGAAAAGCCTGTTGGACAAGTAAGAAACCAAGAGACCTTTTGAAGCTGCGCTACAAAAAGAGAGTGAGGAAGAGAGAGAGGGAGAGGTACTGTGTCAGCATTTTGTCTGAGTTCTAAGAGTTTGATAATACTTATGACACCAAGATGCTTTCTCTTGAGTGGAAGCTGTCAGAGAAAGATGGTTCCACATTGGATCATCCCTGGCTGTTGGGCGATGATCCTTCCTAGGTTTTTAGCGAGCGCATCACCAGGTATGGCAGTGGCGTGGTTGTGCGGCGGCGATCAAGGAGGAGGTTGGCTGGATGTCACAGTTATTCACCCATGCGCGAGAGAGATGGTGCTCTCGATGCTTCACTCCATCGCTTGGGCGGGGCTGGTCGTCGCTCTCGCCCGCGTCGCCGCTGCCAAGGAAAGGAAGAACAAGAGCGTGAGGAAGGCGGGCACCTTTGCCTTTGTCCAGGCCGCCACCATGCTCCTCGGCGTTGCTCACACACTCGTCACCGCCTGGAACTGCCTGCGCTACTACCACCACGGTCGCGATCGCCTCCTCCTCCACAGGCTCATCTTCCCGCTCACGCAGGCCGTGGCATGGGCTACGTCTTTGCTCCTCCTCGCTTACGAGGAGAGCCATGGCTTGGCTCATCACTTGGCTGTGCTCCGAGCGTGGTGGGCGCTCAGCTGCATGTCTGGTTCCGTCCACGCTCTCTGCGGCCTCGTGTCTTGGATCGTGCTACCGGATCAAGGCGCCGGGATCATTCCAGGACTGGACTTGTTCACGGCGGCCGGGACCGCGCTGCTGAGCTTGGCATTGCTGCTGGTCACTCCTCGAGGAGCTACTGGCTTGAGGATGGTGGAAGCCATTGACACGAAGGAAGCATTGTTGGCGGGCGGTAGCAGTAACACTGGAGATCCTGAGAGGGTGACGCGCTACGCGAGAGCGGGATACGTGAGCAAGGCCTTGTTTCTGTGGGTGGATCCACTTCTCAAGACTGGTAGCACGAGGACGCTTGAGGCGGACGACATTCCCGAGCTCGCGGTGGAGGACAGGGCCGAGACGCTGTGCCATGCCTTCGAGCTTAACTGGGCCAAGCAAGCGGATCGCTCGGTTGCCTTGGCTCTCATGCACTCGCGCCGCTGGCCTCTGGCTTTCACAGGCCTGCTCTACTTGCTCAAGGTGTCGGTCATGTACGTCGGACCTCTGATGATCCAGCGCTTCATCGACTTCGCGTCAAAACCAGGTGGTCACTGGAGCCAAGGAGTCGGGCTGGTTTCGTTGCTGTTGGTTGCAAAGATGGTGGAAGAGCTCACCGAGCGGCAGAGAAACTTTGGGACGAGGAAGCTCAGCTTGTCAGTCAGATCGTCGCTGGTAGCGGCAGTGTTTCGCAAGAGCCTGCGTCTCTCGAACTCGGCCCGCCAGGAGCACGGCACGGGACAGATCGTCAACTACATGTCGGTGGACGTGGAAGAGATTGCCAACTTCGTGCTCAACCTCCACAACCTGTGGATCATGCCCATCCAGATCGCCATAGCTCTGGCCATTTTGTTCCGGGTGGTCGGGGTGTCCACAGTCGCGGGGCTGGCCAGCATGATCACCTTGATGGCATTTTGCCTCTTCATCTCGTCCCGGCAGCGCAAGTACTGGAAGCAGATCATGGCTTGCAAGGACGCTCGGATGAAGGTGACCAACGAGGCCATCACCAACATGAAGATCATCAAGATGCAGGCTTGGCAGGACTGGTTTCTCCAGCTCGTCGAGAAGGCCCGTGACAAGGAGCAAGTTTGGGCGTCCAAGATTATGTACATCGGTGCCACCAGCATTTTTTTCCTGTGGCTGTCACCGCTAGCAGTGTCGGTGGCGACGTTTGGAATGTGTGTGATCGTCGGCAAGGAGCTCACGGCTGGCCGAGTCTTCACGGCCATTGCAACGTTTAGAATACTCCAGGATCCACTGCGAGCTTTCCCGTCCGTGATAATGGCCGGCTCCCAGGCAGCTACTTCTCTCACTCGGCTCAAGCGCTATCTTGTGAGCGACGAGATTGACGCTCTTGGTGTTGAGAGGCGGCCACCCGGCATTGACAACGTCGCGGTGCTGCTGGAAAATGCCACCTTCAAGTGGAGTTTTGATGGGGACAAGCCCGTCCTGGACAAGTTGGATGTCAGGGTCGAGGCTGGGAGCCTGGTCACTGTTGTTGGAACTGTGGGATCTGGCAAGTCGTCCTTCTTGGCATGCATTCTCGGGGAGATGGACAAGGTGTCTGGAACGGTATTTTGTTTGTTTTTTGGTTTTCTTCTGCATGGTTTGCATCTGAGCGATCGATTGTTCTGCCAGGTGAAGGTGAGTGGACGAGCGGCCTATGTTTCGCAGTGTCCTTGGATTCAGAACGGAACGATCCGCGACAACATTCTGTTTGGGAACGCGATGAATTTGCAGCGGTACCGTCAGACACTCCAAGTTTGCTGCTTGCAAGCTGATCTTGCTCAGTTCGTGGCTGGTGACTTGACTGTCATTGGCGAGCGAGGATTTAATCTCAGTGGTGGCCAGAAGCAACGCATTCAGCTGGCCAGAGCGGTGTACCAAGATGCCGACGTCTATCTGCTTGACGACATCTTCAGTGCCGTGGATGCACACACCGGAACAGCACTTTTCATGGTACGTTCTTGTTCTTCTTTGTGTGTTTCCTGTGTTTAAAACTGTGAACCGTGGCAGGATTGCGTGAGGGGTGCCTTGTCAAGCAAAACTGTGATTTTGGTGACGCACCAGATAGAGTTTCTGCACGGGGCGGACTTAATCCTGGTAAGGCTAAATCTCGTGAAGACTGCTTGTTCATGGTGGATGTTTTGTACCAGGTAATGAAGCAAGGCAGAGTTGTTCAGTCGGGTAAATTCGAGGAGCTGCTCGAGCATGGTGTCCATTTCTCCGACCTTGTGCAAGCTCACCACCAAGCTTTGCAACTTGTTGACGTTGGCCAAGGCATGACCGGGCCAGAGAATGGCCGGGCTTTCGATTCTGGTGACGACTCCCAGATATCTCATTGTGAGTTCAATGCTGATGAATCGGCTCAAGCGGAAGATGTGGAGGAGGAGGAGAGAGCCAAAGGTCGAGTGGACGGGCGTGTTTACTGGGCTTATGTCACGCAAGCATTCGGAGGATTTCACGTCATTGTCTTTCTGCTGATTCAGAGCGCCTGGCAAGGCCTACAGATTGCAAGTGACTTCGGGCTGGCTCACGCAACCTCGGATAAGAACAAGCCTTTCTTCGGGCCTCGCAAGTTTATCCTTGTTTACTCACTGCTTGCCCTTGGCAGTGGGGTCTTTGTGCTAATGCGTAGCACACTTATCTCTTACTGCGGGCTGGTCACCGCTCAGAAGCTCTACCTCTCGATGCTCAGGAGCATTTTTCGGGCCCCGATATCATTCTTTGACGCTACTCCGACGGGACGAATCTTAACTCGGGTACTCTTAATTCACACCAAAATCGATGAGGACTTCTGATTGTTTTGTCGTGCAGTCTTCGACCGATCAAGTTCTAGTCGACTTCACTCTTCCTTTTCTTTACGGTAGTAGCCTCGCGAATGGCTTCCAGCTGATTGGAGTGTTTTTAGTGATTTCCGAGATAACATGGCAGCTTCTTCTTGTGCTTCTTCCTCTGGCATGGATATATTTCAAATACCAGGTACTCCACTGCATGTTTTGTTTATGTGATAACCTTCCAGGAGATGAATTTTGTTTGCAGAGATACTTTATAGCCACATCTAGAGAGCTGACGCGGCTGAAATCTATCACAGACGCTCCCGTTATTCACCACTTCAAGGAAACCATAGCTGGCTTGATGTCAATCCGTGCTTTTGGCCATCAAGAGCGCTTTGCCAGGGTCAATATGGATCGTATCGATACCAACGTGCGTATGAGCTTTCACAATGGCGCTGCCAACGACTGGCTCAGTTTCCGACTTGAGACCATTGGCATTGTAATACTTTGCTTCTCCGCTCTCTTCCTGGTGCTCCTTCCTAAAAGCTTTGTTAATCCCGGTTCGTCGTGATTCTTTTCCCATGTCCCATCCTTTGTTTTCTTTCTTTTTTGCTTTCTCTTTTGTTTATGACACTTACACTTCGTTCTTTGCAGAATTTGTTGGCCTTTCACTCTCCTACGGGCTAGCACTGAGCGGGTGCCTTAACTACATGATCTTCAACATATGCCAGATTGAACAGAACATGGTAGCCGTGGAAAGGATTTTGCAGTTTAGCTCTATCGAAGCGGAGGAACAAGGTGCTGGAAAGGACGCTGGTCCAGGCGTCAGCTGGCCTCAAAGTGGCAACGTTGCTGTTCAAAGCTTGCAGGTAGAATATCTAGTTCGCTTGGGAAAGAAAGGACATGGTTTGTATGGCTTTTGTTCTGCCAGCTTCGCTACAGACCAGGGTTGCCCCTCGTCTTGAAGGATGTAACTTTCGTCGTCCAAGGGGGCGAGAAGCTCGGTGTTGTTGGAAGAACTGGCAGCGGAAAGTCGTCCTTCATACAAGCTCTCTTCAGGCTGGTGGAGCCAGTCCAAGGCACCATTTTCATAGATGGTATCGATATCAGGAGCATTTCTCTAAACGATTTACGGTCGAGGCTGAGTATCATCCCTCAAGACCCGACACTGTTTGAAGGCACGGTGAGAAGCAACATTGATCCGCTTGGTATGTATCAAGACGAGGAGATATGGGAGGTGGGCATCTTCTTTTCAATACGCTCACTCGTCGTGATCGTGTTTTCCAGGCTCTGGAGAAATGCCAGCTTGCCGAGACCGTGAAGCAATCCGAGTTGAAGCTGGGGGCTCAAGGTCTGTTATGCTTTCCGTTTTCTTTTCTTCTTGAGGTGACAGTACCATTTCCAGTCGCTGAAAATGGTGAGAATTGGAGCATGGGACAGCGGCAACTGTTTTGCCTGGGGAGGGTGCTGCTCAAGAGGAGCAGAATTCTGGTTCTTGACGAGGCAACAGCATCCATTGACACTCACACTGACTGGATACTCCAAAAGATAATCAAAGAGGAGTTTTTGGGAAGCACGGTCATCAGCATTGCGCACAGGATTCCCAGCGTCATGGACAGCGATAAAGTCCTTGTCCTGGACAATGGTAGGCCTCCCTCCACTTCCATTTCGCTGTAAATGCGTGTGGCGATTGTTTTTTTGTTTGTTTGTTGGTGCAGGAACATCGAAAGAGTTTGCCTCTCCTTCCACGCTGCTGAGACGTCGCGACTCTTTGTTTGCCGGCCTCGTGCACGAATACTGGAGTCGCTCCAAGAGCGCACAGAATCTAACAGCAATGATCAGCTGACATACATTCCCTGGGTAAGACTTTGAGAGGCTTGTTTTTCTGCGTTTAAAGCGCTTGTTTTGCTCGGCCACAGGACACGACGACTAGCTAGTCTGGCATATCATGGAACGTGTGGGAATTCCATCATTCCTTCACGTCTCATCTCCTTCTGTGGGTCCTTTGCTTATTAGGCACGCGCCAGTGGTAAGCTCCCTCTCGCATGGCCGCCCCGCCAGAGCTTATATCCCTGTCCTGGTGTTTCAGTAGCCAAAGTTACAGGCCAAAGAGGAGGCGGCGAAAGAGAAAGCTAGTCTACTGGAGCTTGATGCAGGGGCCGGCGCACAAGATGGTGCTAAGATGCGAGGGTGATGTTTCCAAAGCTCCACCACGCTCGCCGGCCGCCGGGTTCCTCAGGAGATTAAGATTGCTTCCAAGGTCGACGGGAAGGTCGACAAAGTTGGCGCGGCTCACCACGGGTGGCGGAGACGAGGATGACGAGCAGCCGTGGGTTCCTTTCAGCGGGCCACTCAACCTGCATTCCCAATCCCCGCGGTTGACCAAGCACGAAGTCTTCATCCCCCGGAGTGGTCAGCTGGTGGTTCCTTCGTCGTCGTCAAGAGCAGCATCAAAACTCGTCGCTCCTCGGCCCCGAAGCGCCCGTCACGCTCCGCCAGCAGCAGCATCATCGTCGCCGGCGTGGCGTCCTCTGGCTGATAACTGGCACGAGGTTGTGTCCATGGTGCTGTCCAAGGACCTGGACAACTTGGTCGATCTGGAGGAGTTTTTCGGCTACTACCACCTCCTCACATGTCCGGCCTACAGGGAGATAGTGGAACAGGTGTTCAAGGAGTTTTGCAGCGACTTCTCGCTTCCAGTCGCCAGCCTCATGGTCCCCGCCGGCTGTAAGTCGTACCGTGGCTCCAGCGATGGCGAGGGCGAGGTGGAGTGCCTGCCTCCCTCGCCCTGCTCCAAGCAGACACTGTCGTGGATCACCCACATAATGTGACGACTCCGGCCTGGCTAAACAACAGTAGTTTGTAGAGCTTGTCGTCGGCCATCCCGCAAGGAAGGCGCTCTTTGGAGTGTTGTCTCTCCTTTGTCTGTGAAGGCAGGCGGTGATCCAGATCAAAGAGACAAGCGTGGATGGATCTTATACACTTGGCCAAGTGGGCTTTCTCTGGATCAGCAATCCTTGAGAGCTAGCATGGGCGGCGGGGAGGAGAAGTTTTGGTGGTGGACGCGGAGCCTGTAGCACATGATGCAGGAGCCGAAGGAGCACATGCCAATGTTTGCGAGGCGATTGACCCATCCCGGGATGGCGCAGCCCGTCAAGCGCAGGCTCACCTCGTTGGTGAAGTGGTTGCAGTTGCGCAGGATGAGATGGTACGAGTCGCCCGTGTAGGCGATGGACATCCTCTCGATCAGCTCGCGGACGTCGCCAGCGCTCAGCTCGGTGCTGCCCAGCACCATGGCCTTTCGAAACGTGTAGCCCGGGCAGCTGCGCGGGATCACCTCAAACACGCCGCTGCTGGAGAAGTCGTGGGCACCGAACGAGTACTCCACTCCGTGAACTGCGGGGGATGACACACGAATCTATCGGTGCTCCTCAACCCAATCAATCCCTTGCTTACCTTCAATGCCCGAGTGGAACATCCCGAGGCCGACCCAGTACATGTAGCCATTGATGGGCGAGAGATCGTAGACATTGAGATAGACGGGCATTCGTACGCTCAGCGCTCCTCCTCCTCCTTGCTCCTCGCCTTGCTCGTCTGCCGCCTTCCTCAACCGTGTGCTGCGCCTCTTCCTCGCGCTGCTAGTACTGCCGCTCACCTCGAGCTCCATGTCGGCTGCTGGATCCCTCTCCTCTCCGCAAGTTGAGGAGGAAGGAACCAACCCTCTTCTTCTTCCCTAGCCTTCTCCTCAGCTCCTCCAATTGCGGCCGGTTGCTTGGTACGAGGGAGCAAGCCATCCTAGCACACAAAGAATCTGGAATGAGGAGAGATTTCATGAGCAATGTAACTAGCTAGCTCTCACCCAGACTTGGGAGCCCCATGCACGATCTCCACATGCCACTGCCACTTGCCTCCTGATCTCTCTTGGGTTCGAGTGACTGGAAGCTATTGGGTGAGGAGAGCCCAAGTTAGCTAGAGACAGTCCTTGCTCCTATAGTATAGAGGATGAAAGCCCAGGCCAGGAAAGAGGAAAGCGCAGTGGGAAGAGAATATTCACGTCGTGGTCGTCGACGGGTGTATCCCTTGGACAGTCTAGAGACAGAAAAGAAAACAAAGTGAGACGAGCATGTGAATATTCTCAGCTCGGGTTGACAGTCATGCCCGTGATGAAGCCCGTCATACACGCGGCCCACGGGATGCGTGATCACCACCTTGTGCTCGTGCTCGTGCTTGTCGGTGGTGTTGATCCAGCCGGATGTTGGCGACTGCCACCAGCAGGAGGCATTGGAGAGAGTAGAACAGGACTGGGCTTGGGAGAGGTGGTTTCAGACTGAGAGGGACATGCTCTACGATGCTCTTTCAGGTAATCGCCGTTGGAAAGGCCTCCAGGCCGATAACACACTCGCAAGTCTACGATATAAGCAACCAAGTGTCTGAGGTGCTGCAAGCACCACGGGGATATTTCTCTGCAGAACATCTGTAAGACGGGACGTGAGCCTTGCGTGTGGTCCGAGTTTGTTCAAGTGGTGGACAAGGCCTGGCCGTCTCTGCATGTCAAGACGACTATGCCAGGGATTCGCAACTGGGAGACGTCTCCCAAATGCTATTTCCTGTGCGTGAGACCGCACGACAGCGTGCTAGCCAAGTCCACTTCTGCGACAAAGGCAGGCACAAACTTCCACTTGAGCTCAAGAACATCACACTGGGCAACCTCCGCAGAAAGATGTTTATGAAATTTATGCAAAAGTTAAAGTCACTATGTCAACACACGAAACTGTTTGAGCTTTGAACAGTTCGAGTATTGCCTCCATGGTAGCTACAGGTGTGGACTTGCTTCTGAACCAACAAGGCCACGTGAGCGAAGATGGTGATGGAATGAGCCATGGAACTCGATGACATTGCTTTTCCACTATCTGAGATGTCCGTGGTAGTGTATCGACGTCCCCAAAGATTAGATGTTAGATCCGTGTTTGTAATGCAAACTGATATCGTTGGCAATGATGCCTGTCCCTGCAAACCCTAAAACCGGGCAGCAAACGTCACCCAATGTCCAACGAGACTACCTTCACCTTGATGTTCAGCTTCTTGATTCTATTTGTTTTGTCCTTGCATGAACTTCGCTTTCCCTTTTCAGCCAGATTGACGGTATCGAGATTGAAGTGAGGTACTAGTATGCAGAACTCGACTTGTTCCCCTTTGCCGTGGTAAACTCGCAGGAAGTCCAGTGCCTGCCCGAGTACCAAGGCGCGCTTCTTTGTAACGATTACCTGATATATACTTCCATTGACGATGAAATGCCACTCAGCGCTCCAGGCTGAAGAAGGCTTGAAGGAATCTGTTGTGGAAAGACAGCCTCATGTCCACGTCCTCTACGTTCCAGATCATACCTTGGAACAACATCTGGGAAGCTCCCTGCTGAAACCGTCCCAAATTCCCCATCTTGTTGCAGCTCCCTGCCATGTTGGAGTAGAGTAAGCCAAGCACTCACGGACTGTACAGACTTTTCTGGGAGATTACCTCCTTCAGATCTGTGCGCTCCGATATCATGTTATGAAAGTGAGTGTGAGAGAATAATCACGTCGTCGACCAGTGCATCCCCTTGAGATGGAAAAGTAAACAAAGTGGTGTGAACATTCTCAGCTCGGGTAGACCATCTTGACGGTGGTGCCCCCGTCCACCACAAACTGCTGGCCCGTGATGAAGCCCGACTTGCTCTCGTCACACAAAAACAGGCAAAGCTGCGCCACATCCACGGGTTCGCCGACGCGGCCCACGGGATGCCACTGCTTGTCCACCTCGCGGATCGCCACCTCGTGCTCGTGCTCGTCGCTGGTGTTGATCCACCCGGGGAGGATGGCATTCACCCGGGCGTGTCCCGCATAAGTTATAGCCTGTGAAGACAGACACATCGCTTGTGAATGAGAAGAAAGTGGCCGAGAGAGCTTGCCTGCGAGTGCGTCAATCCACAGAGGCCAGCCTTGGAGGCGGTGTAGCCGACGGTGTCAGCCTCGCTCTGGAGGGCTCGGGTGCTCGACACATGAATGATGCTGGAGCAGCCGCGGGGCATGTGTGGGATGGCGTAGTGCGAGAGATAGAAGGGGCCGTTCAGGTTGACACGGAGCATGGCGTCGAAAGCTTGAATGGCATCTTGTCCTTCCTCTCCACGAGTCAAGGCTGTGTGTGATCAGGCAAACAAAATCCCATGACAGTCATAATCAGAGTCTCGCTCTCGCTCTCTTGCCTGCGTTGTTGACGAGGGCGTGAATGTGGTGTCCAAATCGCTCCAAGCTGGCCTGGACAATCGATTTGGCTTGCGCTGCGTCGCTCACATCGGCCCGAACAAAGTGAAACCTGCTGTTGGTGACGCAGCTCCCTTGTTCTTCCAGCGCTTGGATGTCACTCCCAACAACGCAGTAGCCCTGTTGTTATGTGATTAACCTGAGTGTTACCCATCGAGCGATTCCCCACCTCGTTGAGGAAGCAGTCGACGATGCTCCTCCCGATGCCACGCCGGCGAGCGACGCCCGTCACAATGGCGCACCGCGGCGGCATCGTCATCGCCGTGCTCGCCATCTCAATCTAGGGTCTAGCTTTGCTCAAACTGGTTCTCGTGCACGTCGTTTGGGCTGGACATGTGAGCGCATCCATCGGCGGTCTGGAAGGTCGTCGCTGCTGAGGTCTTCGTCGGGATTCTTGAGCATCTGGGAAAAGACCGAGATGAAACCTTTGGCTTGCCCTTGTTGCGCTCCTGGTGGGTAAGCCTGTGCTTTGTTCGGTTTCAATAATCTTACACGTTTCCTATGTTGCAGTCTGGTAAAGAGACTCTTTATTTCCTTGCATATGTTTCTCCTTGATCTGTGCATGCATCCAAATTTGTGTCCTACCTTGTTTTGATTGTTTATATTGAAAATTAAGTTGGAATAATATCAAAACTAAGCAATTGTTATTGAGGAAGTACTTGTAAGCTCAAAGGAAACTGTTAGATCCCAAAACCAGGAAGTGTCTCAATAGCATCGAGGTGATCTTCTCTTCTTCTCCACTGTCTTTGCTCCTCTCGATCTTTCCTTCGCTGCTCTTGACATGTTCACGCAGGTGTGAGTGGAGCCGGCATCAAAAGAAGATTCTCAGCAGCCATGGCTACAGCTCAACCAGCTGTGTGTGTATCCGTCCATGATCAGGATTGCCAAGCTCCGGGGCCACACTGCTCGAGTGATCCATTTGGCATACGTTTATCACCAAACAATACACACATTGTTTTCTTCTTCTCCAGTTTTTTGTGGCTTTTCCTGTTTTGCATGTAGAGCCCGGAGGAAACTAACTGCGGCCGTGGACGAGACACTGTGCTTCTGGAGGGTGTTTGGATCGCCTGATAAGAAATGCGGCATTCGATGAGTAGCATGCATATCTGTAGTATAACTGCTCATTGCCATGGTAGCAAAGCAATCTTCTTGGGCTCACTACAAATTGCAAGCTGGAATTCTGTTGTTGCTTTAGTTTATCATAATCATGGCGTTTTGAAACTAACAGAAGTTACCCAGCACCCCAAGTAAAGTAGCGCTGGGTTCTCTCCATCACTTGCTCAACTTGTCTGTCTGCCTGTGCTTTGCGTGACTCCACGAGAGCTTTGACACCATCCTCAGGGAAAAGGAATAGGAAAAATCATATGTTGTTTTAGAAGATCCCACCTTATATATACAAGCTAAAAAGCTCTGAGTCCCAAATTCCTTCATTCAGCTCCCAGCAGGAGTCTGCTTACTCCAAGCTTCTTTTGAAGAAAGATAAACTGACTTTTACCAAGGGCCTTAGTGAAAATGTCGACTGTCTACGGCTTGGTGGGAACATAGTGCATGATCACTTCCCGCTTTTCAATCTGTCCACGAATGAAGTGACATTGGATCTCGATGTATTTTGTTTTGTGTTCCCATGAAACTCTCTTTGCAGCTTGTAAATGGATGTGAGTTGGTGCAAAGATGTACCGAATTAAATTCCAACTACAAATGAGATATTAGGACGAAAGCATGTTGCAGCATATAATAAATTGCCAACCACACTTTGATAATTGTAGTATAGTTCCATTAGTTGCAGCAAAGAACTATCATGGGAGTTAGCATTGGCTTTCAATCCTATAAACCAAATTAATGCAACAACTTTTGAATATAGCTATGTTGAGTTATAACTATAAAACCAGTATATACATCCTTCTTAACTTCCATTCCCAAAGGTTTTGTCACTTGACCAAGATAAGTCCTTGGTCTTTTTCAGAAACTCCAATGAGTTTTACCATTTGAAGCAAGCTTAGTAAATCCTTTTTCTATCAAAGACTTATCAATGCATTCATACAATTGTCTAGATGATTGTTAACAACTTCTTTAATTTCTATACCAAACTTTTCCCAGAGTTGTGAACTAGTTCTCTCATGGAAATCTCCTTGAAGTTTTTATTCATAAAAGCCATTTCATGTCTATATAATGGAC
Source organism: Selaginella moellendorffii (assembly GCF_000143415.4). Classification (NCBI taxonomy): domain Eukaryota; kingdom Viridiplantae; phylum Streptophyta; class Lycopodiopsida; order Selaginellales; family Selaginellaceae; genus Selaginella; species Selaginella moellendorffii. Next base: position 129,044 of record NW_003314298.1, on the reverse strand, counting down.
TTACAAGTCAAATTCATCTGCAAAAGCAAGCAAGAAGTGTGCAAATGCTAGCCATCTTAACCATGGGTGAAAATGGCTCAGACTAAGAATCTGTGTGAACCCTTGAGCCACCAATCGTGCTTTATATCTCTTCACACTCCCATCAATACTATAAACTTTATATACCCATTTTCTATCTATATTTCTTCTTCCTTCAAGTTTTAAAAACAACTTTAGAGATTCCAACTCCCTTTTGAGATTTCATCTCTTCATCCATGGCAAATTGATGATGGCTTCTTTATATGAATGAAGTTTTGAGACTCGAAAAGATTGTGGAACTTGAGGGGCTCAAGCACGCAAACTTCTATCAGATTCATCACATCCTTTTTCAGTCATGTCAAAGTTTAATTGATCATATACTTTTGGATGTGGTACAGAAGCTCATCCAAGCAGAGTAAGAGCATAACTCAAGAACATCCTCCTCTCTCCTCCTCCTCCTCACTATCAATGAATGAGGAAAAATCAATGGGAGGATCAAGGGTTGGAGATGACAACATGTCATTTCTATACATGAATTGAGGTTTGATTCCCAAGTAGGATTATTTTGGATATGATGATAACCCTTTTAGAGATGGGATTCATCAAATTTTACTATGATAGCAGGCCTCATTATAGACCACCAAAAAAAGCATATATATTACAATCATTAATCCTTTTTGGTCTCTAAAGACTTCAATACAGCCATAAACTTTTAGAAGTGCAAGATTTTGCAATCATCGTATTAGGAATAAGAATGACATATGATGTAGATCTTGGTGGAGTCACAATTTTTGCAAAGTTTGTTGGATTTCAAAGCCCTAAATAAATTGGTGGCTGTTGTGTTCTTGTTATTGATTTTGAGGTTTTGCCTTTGCAGAATATATGAGGCAAATTTCCATGATGAGTTTAAAAAGCTTTATGATTATTTCAAAGGCAGGTTTCAATTTTATAGCATGCCACTGCAAATAATTCTGAACAATTAACTTTTACAAACTGAAAGCCCTGACTTAATGGCTCATTTTTTAGAGTTTTGCCAAATTACTTAGTCCTCCACCACCACTTGTAGAGCTTCGGACAAAGTTGAGATCAAGTGAGTCATTCATAGATTACATAGCTTAGTTTATTCATTTCTTCCTTTGCATGAATATGGTATCAAAGCTGGCCAGTTTTTAAAAAATTGATAGGCTAGTTCACTTGGCAATTGACAATATGAAAGTGATGGAGTATGGCCTTTGGAAATTGCTGCTTTGACATTGATGAGGGGACAATTTATTTCAAAGGCCTTGATTTTATGAAGAAGGATGAATGTTAAAATTACACCATGATGATTATCTGGGAGTCTATAGTGTGATAGTGTCTTTTCAATCACTACCAAAAGGACCTCACAACTTTGTTTCATGCAATTGAGCATTCAGAGGAGGGATACAAACTTGATGTAGTAGTAACTCCAAGACAGCAACAAGCAGTGATTAACTTTGCCCTAAGCTCCATGATATTAATTGCTGTCTACTCATCTTAGTCATTATGTTCGCATTGCTTGTACCATTGAGGACATGTCCAAGCATCTTGATGCAGTTGAGAGGGGAGTTAAAGGCGGAAGTGGAGATTTCTCAGTGTTTCTAGTTACTGAAGGCTTTAACTTGTTTGGGCCAGATATCAATTTCTTCAAGCATGTAGGTGACAGGGTAATCAGGTTCTTTGTGCAAGTGAAGGCCAGTTCAAAAGTGATAATGTGCAAGTGAAGGCCAGTTCAGAGGTGGTAGTGAAGGCCAGCTCAAAAAGTGGTAATGTGTGTGTTGCCAGTCTTGGGACATGCTGGATATCAAGAGAATACAAAGTCACTCTCTTCGAAGTGGTGAAAAAGTTATAGAGGATGTGTAAGGATGGACATGTCATGCTTATCATGGCCATAGAAGATGTTGAACTGGACAACGTGCTAGGATATATATGATTGCTACGAGGGCAAGTTCAATTGGCAGAAGAAGGAAGAAATATGAAGAACTTTTCCAGAAGAAACTCATTACTTTTAGTATGCAATGCAGGTGTACTAAAGGGAAGGTACCTAAACAAATTGAAGAACAGAAAGCAAATTTGAACTTCTTAGTTTATATCCATGCCAATTGCTACAAAATTTTACTGTGAAGTAGCCTCCAAACCTCCAATAGAGAAATTGATCACTTTTGCGAGTGATTGGGTGTGTTTATCAATTTGCATAGTTCGTGGCATTGAGATACCTCTGCCGCCATCTCATACACAAAGGCCTTGCAACTTCTTCACGAAGTCCTCATCACCGTGGGTGCTTTGTTACTGTCCCATCCCGCCCCTACATATTGAACTGGAATTGCCAAGAACAGGAATGAACACATGTCTAGAAATGTTTGCCCCACTCTTCAAAATCAGCATGGTCGAGTGACTTCTCCGGTTGCTCAACAGTATCCTCTGGGCAAGCTTCGAAGTTCGGATCTAGAGAAACAATATCCATGTCGTGGGTAATACTGGCAGACCTTACACTGCACAATCCCTGGTAAAGAGAGAAAGTGTCAATTGCTCATATGAAATCGCTCACCTTTGACAGCTTTCTGAGAAACCTTCAGAGACGAACGATATGGCTGGAACTTGAAGTCGGGATAAGAGTCCGGAAGAAGTAAAGATTTGCCACGCATGAAACGGCTGCCGGGCGTCGCGTACGAGACGTTCCCTTTACCAGCAGAGTAGGATGACAGACACATTCTTGAGCTTGGTATTGGGCTTTGGTGTTGTCCTCGTCCGCCAAGGCAGCAACTAGAGCTCGCTTGCCAATGGCTCCGTCAGGAGAGATCTTTTGATCGATCAGATGGAAGGTAACTTCCAGTGATTCGATCTTGTGGAGAGGATACTCCATCTTTGGCACCAGCCGAAGAGCCCTGCCACAAAACTCCCGACTGCGGCCGTTCAATTCCAGTCCGGATAATGAAGTACCACAGAAACCCGGTCTTGCCCACGCCGGAAGTCCCGTTCAAATGGGACAGCCGGACGAACTCGAGTGCCTCGAGCACACGTTGTATAGAACGCATCGCAAACTTCCCTGACATCGATCACTCTTTGTCCGCCCACCATTCCGCCACCTCTGTCGATCTCGCCATCTCAATCTAGGTATCTGGCCTTGTCGTGCCTTTTAAACCCCCTTTGCTTTACCCTTTGGGTGTTCTTCCCAGATGATGAATCGGCTGCGCAAATGCTGCTGCCCGGGAATCGAAATCCATCACGGCACGCCCGATCCAGCTCCATCGGCGCCTGGTCCCTACGCGAATGTGGATTCCAGGCTGCGAGCGCTCGCTAGGGCCGCGCAGGGATTTGGGAGCGCATCCATCGGCGGCCTGGAAGGAGCGGTCTACCATGTCACGACCCTTGCCGGTGAGGATCCTGTGTTCTAGGCAGCGATTATGAGCTAAGGTCTTTATTTCTCTCCAAGACGATGGGCCTGGGAGCCTCCGCTATGGCTGCCGCCAAGAACAGCCTCTCTGGATCGTGTTTGATCTGTCTGGAAATATTTCGGTGTCGTCGGCGATCCGCGTAGCGTCGCGCAAGACTCTCGATGGCCGAGGCCAGAGGATCAAGATCACCGGGCACGGCATCCAGCTCAAGAAATGCGAGCACATCATCATCTGTAACTTGGAGTTCCAGGGGGGCCGCGGCCACGATGTGGATGGAATCCAGATCAAGCCAAACACCGAGAAGGTGTGGATCGATCGATGCTCGCTCTCCGACTACGACGATGGGCTGATTGACATCACAAGGCAGAGCACCGACATCACGGTCTCCAGGTACACAGTTTGACTGAAGAGTTCTCTTACTTGTCTCTCGTTCCAGGTGCCACTTCCACCACCACGACAAGACGATGCTCATCAGCGCCGACGCAAAGCACATAGAAGATCGAAACATGCGAATCACGATCCACCATTGCTTCTTTGACGGCACAAGGCAGAGGCATCCCCGGGTAAGGTTCGCCAAAGTCCACCTTTACAACAATTACACGAGGAACTGGGGTATCTACGCTGTGTGCGCTAGCGTTGAGTCTCAGGTACTTCCAAGCTTGCTTCTTTTTCATCCTTTCCTTTGACGTGTCTCTCTGTCTGTAGATATGCTCGCAGGGCAATGTATACCAAGCAGGATCAAAGAAAAAAGTATTTGAGTACTACACAGAGAAGGCAAGCATTTACCGCAAGGAATTCACAGCGTTTACAACAGTTTCTTTGCAGGCTCTCGACAAAAACGAAGCTGAGTGTGGCTGCGTCTGCTCAAGCGGGGATGTCTTTCTAGGTGGAGCGCAGTGGGAGGCCAGAAATCCACACCAAGTCTTTCGTCCCGAGAGCTGCTACTCCAATTGCACGATAGAAGCTGCAGGGCCAGAGCTCGTGGACAAAGTATGCAAGATTGCGGGATGGCAAAACGTACCACTTCCTCCAGATTGGTAGTCCACTCCCGGGCACGTGACAGTTTTTTATAAAAAGGCGGTTAAAATAAAGCGAGGTATCGAGTTGACTAAGCGTGATTAATTAGTGGGGATGAAGAAGCAAAGATTAAGTGAGTAAATGAGTGGTGTGATAGAGAGTCATATTAATGTTACTAATGATGTTAGTGCATAGAAGGATGAACTTGCAACAATTACCATTAGAGTGAGGAGGCATGGCAGCAGTGGTTCTTTGTCTGCTCCAGATCTTTTGGTGCACAGCCCATGAATCAAAAAGTGAGCATGAAGAGTGGGAGAAAAGTGAGTGTTACACATCCTACTCAACTTTTTCCAAGTTGAAGGCCATCTTTGTTCCAGTGTGGGAAGATGTACCAATTCCAACAATGGTGACAACCAAGATGAAGTACACTACTTCCAACATGTGATGGCATTTGATAATACATCCATGGCAAATGATGAAGCAGCAGAAGTAGACTGCTGCAATCTTTTTCCAGGGAGTAGCAGCTTAATGGATGACACAAGTCCTGGCAAAAACAGATTGGGCAGCATTGCACACATAATTTTTAGTAGCTTTCTGGCTTGTGGGATTTTCCTGATTAGGAATGATGTGTGCAGTGCTGCCCAATCCGTTCCTGCTGGCACTTGTGCCATCCACTCAGTCGCTACTCCCTAGAGTGTTGTTGGAAAAAGCTTGCACTGGTCCGCTGCTGCCACTTCATCATTTGCTGTGGGTGTATCTTGAAATGCCGTCACATGTGCATTCAGGATCTCCTTTCCTATTGAAAGTAGTGTACTTCATCTTGGTTGTTGCCATCACTGGAATTGGTTCTTGCACTTGCTGTGGTGGACTAGAAGGTGGTGAAGATTGGAAATCTTGCCACTTGTCTTCTTCTTCCCACTTGCTCTCATGGCTGGTAGGCAAAGAATTTTCTCTTCTTGCCCTTAAGTTATCTAGTTTGTTCTCCTCGACAAAGAGTGGATTCCTCACAAGAAATCTCACCTCTCTAGAAAACACACTCCATTCTAACTTCTGTAAGAACGCTATTAAACACTGTTAAACCCTTTTAAATGTTTCAGCCTAGGTTAACCTTTACCATCCTCTTTATATCTCTTAGTCCTAGCCAAATCTCCTAAAATCAGATTGCAAATCTTTATTTGTGCTTTGTCTCCTTAAATTGCAAAGGAATATCCTAGTGGATTTTTTATCCTTACCCTAATGCCATGTGGATTAAAACACACTTTCAACTATTTCCAGGATTTGAATGGTACAATTGTACCACCTTACCACCATTTAGGATGCAATGCCAATTACATCTTCACCAAAATGTACAGAACCAACTCGCCAAGGTGTCGTAGGCTAAAGGATCCCCGAAAGTATGACCAAAATGACAAAGAGTTCATCGGATGGCACCAAGTCGAAGATCGAGTCTAAGACCGACTCTGAGACCGAGTTCGAGATAGAGTCCGGGATCGAGTTCGAGGCCGAATCAGAGACCGAGTTTGAGACCGAGTTCGAGACAGAGTCCGAGATCCAAATCGGGTCCAAGACCGAGTCCGAGGTCGAGTCCGAAGTTGAGTCCAAGATCGGGTCCGAGATCGAGTTCGAAATCGAGTCCAAGACCGAATCCGAAGTCGGGTCCGAGATCGAGTCCGAAATCGAGTCCTAGACCGAGTCCGAAATCGAGTCCGAGACCGAATCTGAAGTCGGGTCCGAGATCGAGTCCGAGACCGAGTCCGAGTACTAGTATAGGTCAAGGGGTGAAAGCCCAAAGCGTGCGTGTCCCGGGGGGGGGGCTGTAGGGGGTTCCAAAAGTATAGTAGGGATAGTGAGGTCCAGGAACTAGTCTTGAAGGAACTCTCCAATGGTGCTTCCAAACTGACTTGAGGTTGAGACTGGGGCCGAGGGGCCTTGGGTGGGAGTGAGCAGGGACTTGGGTGGTGCCGGAGGGGCCACCCCAGGAAGTGCTCAAGAGCAGTTCCCACTCCCAAAAGGGAAACCGACTGTGGTGCTCCTAGCTCATGTGGAGTGGTGCCCCACTTGAGTACTATGCAGCTCATTGGTCCTCGCCCTTCCTAGGGGCTTGGGCCTTCCTTCGGGATGGAAGGGGGGGGGGGGGTTAGAGGTACCTATACTGGGCCGTTAGGCCATGGTGTTTTGCCCTGGCGTCCCGAAGCAAGTGTTGCACCCAAGACTTAGGATTTAGAGGGTCCCATAATCAAGTCTTATGGTACCAAAGGGTGTTAAGAACCTAGAGGTTTGGTGTGCTTGGCTGCTTGTACCTGCGAGGAGTGTAGCTGATCCTTAAGTCTAGTCTAACCCGGGGAGGGGGATTGGGAGAGATTTGGGAATCCGTGGATGGATGGCTAACGCTCTGTTGCTCGTGCAGTGAGTCGCTGAAACCAAGTAGGACCAAGTAGGAGCTGGTACCATAGGCGGTGTAGTGCATGTGATTATGGGATGAGATTTGGATATACTGCTACCATGGATCCTTGGAACCTTGGGGAATAAATGGGGATAAAATAGCCACTAAGGGCTCTCTCATCAAGCAATTGCCCCTTTTCCAGTTGGCTTAAAGGGAGAGAGATAAGGTGCGCTATAGTTGGTATCGGAGCAAATGGCACGGGTTCGATTCCGATTGATTATGTGAGACACAAAATCCCTAGGCCCCAAAGTGGAGCCAGAAGGGTGCCACGTGGTAGTGGCCGAAGCGAAAGCCAAACAAGCATAGCACGTTTGGACTAAAAGCTCCGACTTGAGAGGTCAAGAGCGGGAGTGGAACTCCCAACAAAGTGCTCAAGGAGCGAGCACGAAGTGAACAATAAGCAAGGCTCCAAAAAGGGACCCAAAAAGGACCAACGCATGACACGTGGAAGTGTCCGAGATGGACCCGAAGTGGAGTCCAAGATGGACCCGAGATGGAGTCCGAGATGGACCCGAGATGGAGTCCGAGGTCGAGACCAAGACCGGGACCGAGATCGAGACCGGGACCGAGACCGAGATCGAGACCGGGACCGAGACCGGGACCGAGACCGAGACCGAGACCGAGACCAGGACCGAGACTGAGACCGAGACCAAGACCGAGACCGAGACCGGGACCGGGACCGGGACCAAGACCGAGGCCAAGGCTAAGACCGTGGCCAAGGCTAAGACCAAGCCCGAGCCCGAGTCTGAGTGGGGGAGGACTGCAGTAGAGCCAGTTTGGCCAGGAAAGGCCAGTTTGGCCCAGGAAGGCCAGACCCAGTGTTGGGTGATGAACTGACCATTGGGAAGTCCAAGACTAGAGTGAATACGGACCGACAAGCGGGGTAGCTTGGTGAAGTGTTCAAGAGCCGGCTCTAGTTCCCCCGGGAGATCGACTGGCCGATGCTCCCAGTCCAAGTGTGGGTGGCACTACTTACTTGGATACCAGGCGTGGCTCAACGGAACCTCGCTCTAAGCCCATGGCTAGAGCACCTAAAGGCGATAAGTGGGGAGAGTACCCAGGTGGCTCGCGTAAGGCCACGGTGTTCCGAAATGTCGTCCCAAAGGCCCAGACTGTGGAAAGGAAGAGGAGCAGTCCTCTGGGGTAGTGACCAAGGACACAGCCGTGTGGTGAGGAAGTCCCAGAGGACCGTGGGACTTAGTGGTCGGGCCTGTGGGCCTCGATCCAGTGGCAGTGTTGTCAAACACGGCCAGGGGCAGAAAGGGACTTGGTAGGAACTGACAAAGGGACTTTGGGGAAGGCGACTCCCCAGGTCTATGGGCATCCTAAGGCTGCTAAGGAGTGGATCTAGGATGACTCCTCGTGGACAGATGGCCCAGTCTTGGAGAGACGGGATGGTGATGCAAGTGGTATTGGACCACTAGTGCAGCAAAGGTGAATGGGCATGGCCTTAGTGTAACGGGCCGAGATGTCAGTGGTACCTTTGGGTGTCGGTCATGGGATTGGACACGTGGAGCACTTGGACCAAGTGCAAAGGTTGAGTGGCATGGATGCCATTCTCGGGGCTAGCAAGCCCCAAGTCCTGAATGGGACTTATGGAGGTTGTGAATGAGACTCCTCCAAGTGGTCGGAGGTGTGGTTAAGTGACTAAAGTAGAATGGAAAAGTTAGTCACTTACAACTTGGTATCGGAGCTGTTCCTTAGTCCGACTTTTATTGGTGCTCAAGTATATCACCATTAATGTTGGCATTGGAAGGTCCTAGGAGGGGGCCTATCCTTGAGGAGTAGCATGTCGAGAGGACATGGCTCTCCACTCGAGTTCATGCATGAACTTGGGCGCGATGTGGTGGATAGAAAAGGGGCCAGTAAGGGAACGACTTTGGGATCTTGGGAACAGTATAAGGTTTCCTCAGAGAGCTGAGGATGTGATCCAGATGAGCATTTGATGCAGCAAACGGGCTAACGTAGTTGTGGTAAACAACTATAATTGGGATCACAGGAAAGATGTAAACTCCAAAATAATAAAGGAGTCACAAGATTACCCTCATATAGTTGAGGCCGGTGCTCATAACTTTGAGACCGGAATTGATGACCATGGGAGGTCAAATATAGGAGAGGACACAAGTCCTCGAAATGGTAGCTGAGGTTACCCTTGATAAATGCTAGAACAACCCAAAGAGTTGGGGATGTACTTAGAGGATGAGTTGGTATTCTCATCACATGGACAAGTGGTCCTAAGAGGCAAAAGGTTGCCCCAAGAGAACAAATCAAGTGTCGGAGTAACACTTGCAAAGATGGTCCTTGTGAGTAGGACCTGAATACAAGAAGTTGTATTCAAGTGAGCTGGCACCTCAAAGGTAGGACCTCATGGGTCGTCAGATGACAAAGTCCAAAAAGCTGGATGACTCCAATAGAGTCAAGGAATAATCCTAAAGGATTGATGGAAGCATTTGGACTGAGGTGTGTGGTACCCCACAAAGGATGGGGGGGATCATAGGATCCAAGGATGAGAACAAAGGGTATCTCATCGATGGCAAAATGTGCCATGCTAAAGTCGTGGGAAGGGTGTTCCCAAAAGAAAACAACTTTGAAACAAAGTTGTGTGTGACCTCTATGGTGCAGTGCTAACGGATGGTTGGCATGAGAAAGAGTGGTATTGGTCTTGGCAAAGACTTAGACACAAAGAAGAAGTGTCATAGAGGTAGGCTCGTGGAGCTGATGGTGTGGAGACACCAAATGTGCCAAGGTGTGATACCTTGAGGCTATGTTGGTGAGTTCATGAGAACCCCCTGCCAAAGGAATCCCAATGGAAATGGGAATGGCATAGCCTAAGTTGCAGAGCATGCAATTGGAGTGTGGTGACCCAGATAATGATGGAGGTGTGGAAGCACCAGCAATGAGTTGTAGGACTTGACAACTATGAGGCAACTAAGCAAGAGGTGCAAAATAATTGGTTAAACGGGTAGAAAGTAGCTACCCAAGCCTTCTTAATGGCATAAGGAAGTTGAATATACCCTTACGGGGGATAAGTTGCTTATGTTGCGATATAGTAAGTCAATGTCATGAAAGGAAATACTCATTGTCAAGGAAGCCATCATTGGGACACCCGAACACTCTAGAACACTAGGAGGTGGTGTTTGATGCCGCGAGGGCAATAGATAAGGCCCAAGGGACTAAGTCCCTAGCAAATGATGGATAGAAGGTGCTATCCAAATGCCCAAGGTGGCGGAGACAGAAGAAGACTGTCTACTCGAATTGGACAAAGCCAAAAATGGAATTTTGGCAAGGCTAGCAATAGGCATGTAAAGGCCCATAAGCAACAACGTAATCTTGGTGTGTGGGATTATAGGGTGAGCATACCTGGATTGAGGAACCACTCCCTAGGCTATCGGGTAGGTTCATCCCTAAGAATACTTGCTAAGGAATGATAGAAAGTGCAAAGCTATCCTCCTGGTCTGGAGGAGAATGACCAAAGGAAATGTGTGAAGCCAAAAGCAAGAAGTAAGGGGGTAGAACCGAACCATAGGAATCGAAGGGCATAACCAAGGTTGGTTATGCCAGCTGGGAGTGGAGAATCAAGTGGGGGCTTGAGGGTGTTGCCGTTAGCAACCGTGATGCCATGGAGAGTCTAAAATATGGAATTGTCCATGTTAGACTATATGGTAATTGGAAAGCTTGCAAAAAGGGAGGCCTTAGCAAGGTAAGGGACAGAGTTCCTTCAAGGTTTCCAAAGACGATTCTAGGTAGCTTAGTACCTAGAAAGGCCAAGTGTAAATGGTTCATGGAACGCGCGAAATCAGAGTGGCACAGCAGAAGCGTGGTCTTGAAGCTTGCCATGAGGCAAGGCTATCAAGGTTAGGGAAGTAGTTCCCGAGTGTTCAAAGAGAGGGCTTTGAATGAAAGTCGATGATCAAGGGCTTTCACGCTTGTGCAGGAACCATGTTACAGTGGTCGGAGGGCTTGCCAAAGTGAGATTGGCAAGTCAGGGGAACAAATACCCTAGTTGAAGGTGATAACTTCAAAAGGGGTGGGCCATGAGGCCAAGCATGGAGGAGTCCATGCATGATCACAGACTTGTCAAGTGTGAGGACTTGGCAGTGTGGAGGAACTAGGTTCCTAAGCTGTGATCTGTAGCGCGCTTTGAGTATAAGTTGGTGCACCGGCGTGGGGAGTCACGCCAGGCATCCTGGGTGATGCCGTCCGTAGATGCATATACGGAGGTTGGGTTCGAGTCCCGACCCTCTAGTGCTTGGGTTCGAGTCCCAAATCACTAGGGCGTGGTGATGGTTTGGAATATGAGGACACTCATATTTCGGTGGTCATGGACTCTCAGTGAGGAGACTGGTTTGGGCACACCGCCAAGCGAGGGATGCCTCAGAGTCGTGATGCACGGTTAGATTGCTTAGAGTGAAAGCTCGGCATATCTAACTTGAACACTTTGGTGCAAAGGGCACTAAGGACGTGGTGAATGAGATGGGGACACCCAGTCTCAGTTGCTATGGATCCTTGGCCGGAAGGGCTGGCTTGGGCACACCGCCAAGCGTGGGGGATGCCCCCGGGGTCATAGTCAACAACTTAGAAGGGTCCGGAAGACTTAGTCCCTATTGGTAGACCTATTAAGGGGTCAAAATGAGATCACTAAGTGATCTTGTGGCTAAACAAGGACAAGGTCTTTGTTTGGGTTAAGGAATATGATTCTTAGTTCAAAGTGTTGATTTGAACTATTGATAAAGGTGTGGCTTGGTCAAGGTGACTAAGTGGGAAGGACACCTAAGGGAAATGAACTACTACAATACAATGGTATTATGAGTTCAAGAAAATAGTCTCCAGAGATAGGCCCATGGGTGGGTCACAAGGTTGGGCTAGGAAGAGATCCTAGAACAGTGGGGAGACTTACTAGGGGTGAACACCCTAGTCTGGGCAAAGCAGATCCTTTGCTATGGAACCAAAAGAATACCTCAAGGAGGGAGGTAATGATCCTATGTTGCTTGGTGCAACAACCTAAGGATAGGAGCAAAAGACGAGTGCCCAAGATAGGGCTGTGGAATCCATTGGAAAGAATCCAAGTGGCAAAGTTAGCCAAGGAACACTAATGTGTTTGATGCTAACGGATTGCGGAAAAAAGAAGTGGACTTCCAAGGATGGATTCCCAAGTGCTCCAATTTGGCAAAGGAAAGGCTCCAAGTGAGGGAGCAACTAAGTAGCCAAAAGATAGGGCCATGGACAGCCCTAGCACAAATAATGATAAATGGAACGTAGTGCCAAGGGCGGCACAAAACAGAAAAGAGGATGATGGTGCCCTCAAGTAAAGAACTTCCTAGGATAGGGAAGTGGAGTTGCACAAAATGTGCAAGGCAAGGTGTCGGAGACACCTAGGAAATTGACTCCAAAAAGTCAAGAGTAAACGTTCCAAAGTGCAAAGGTAGATCAATGGAATCTGTGACTACTCAAGAATGAGTAGTGGAATTGAGTTAGAGAGGGTGTCTCTAACAAGTTTAGCGAGAATTGAACCAATAAAAAGGAGCAAACCACCCCAGGTGGTCAAGTGAGCCTCTAAGTTGGAGAGACTATCCTCCTTAAAGGATGGGCAAGGCATGGTGAGCCTTTGGTGTCGAACTATTGACGAATATGGAGAAGGCATGGTGAGCCTTCAATGTCAAACCATTGACAAATATTGACTAGGGGCCAAGGATGGAAATGGTAACACATGTGGGTGTTACTTTATAAAATGGTTTACCGTTCGATGAGGACATCGAACTTCGTCTATGGGTGGTGGAGTTGTGAGACACAAAATCCCTAGGCCCCAAAGTGGAGCCGGAAGGGTGCCACGTGGTAGTGGCCGAAGCGAAAGCCAAACAAGCGTAGCATGTTTGGACTAAAAGCTCCGACTTGAGAGGTCAAGAGCGGGAGTGGAACTCCCAACAAAGTGCTCAAGGAGCGAGCACGAAGCGAACAATAAGCAAGGCTCCAAAAAGGGACCCAAAAAGGACCAACGCATGACACGTGGAAGTGTCCGAGATGGACCCAAAGTGGAGTCCGAGATGGAACTGAGATAGAGTCTGAGATGGACCCGAGATGGAGTCCGAGATGAAGTCCGAGGTGGACTGAGATGGAGTCCGAGGTGGACCCAAGGTGGAGCCTGAGATGGACCGAGACGGAGTCCGAGATGGAGTCCGAGATGGACCGAGACGGAGTCCGAGATGGAGTCCGAGATGGAGTCCGAGGTGGACCCGAGGTGGAGTCCGAGATGGACCGAGACGGAGTCTGAGATGGAGTCCAAGATGGACCGAGACGGAGTCCGAGATGGAGTCCGAGATGGACCGAGACGGAGTCCGAGATGGAGTCCAAGATGGAGTCCGAGAAGGACCCGAGATGGAGTCCGAGGTCGAGACCAAGACCGGGACCGAGATCGAGACCGGGACCGAGACCGGGACCGAGACCGAGACCGAGACCGAGACCGGGACCGAGACCAAGACCGAGGCCAAGGTTGAGACCGAGCCCGAGCCCGAGTCAGAGTCCGAGTCCGAGTCCGAGTCCGAGTCCGAGTCCGAGTTCGAGTCTGAGAGGGTGAAAGCCCAAAGCGTTCGTCTCCCAGACCCTGGGGTTTGGTGAGCTCCAAAAGTATAGTAAGGGGGAGGACTGCAGTGGAGCCAGTTTGGCCAGGAAAGGCCAGTTTGGTCCAGGAAGGCCAGACCCAGTGTTGGGTGATGAACTGACCACTGGGAAGTCCAAGACTAGAGTGAATACGGACCGACAAGTGGGGTAGCTTGGTGAAGTGTTCAAGAGCCGGCTCTAGTTCCCCCGGGAGATCGACTGGCCGATGCTCCCAGTCCAAGTGTGGGTGGCACTACCTACTTGGATACCAGGCGTGGCTCAACGGAACCTCGCTCTAAGCCCATGGCTAGAGCACCTAAAGGCGATAAGTGGGGAGAGTACCCAGGTGGCTCGCGTAAGGCCACGGTGTTCCGAAATGTCGTCCCAAAGGCCCAGACTGTGGAAAGGAAGAGGAGCAGTCCTCTGGGGTAGTGACCAAGGACACAGCCGTGTGGTGAGGAAGTCCCAGAGGACCGTGGGACTTAGTGGTCGGGCCTGTGGGCCTCGATCCAGTGGCAGTGTTGTCAAACACGGCCAGGGGCAGAAAGGGACTTGGTAGGAACTGACAAAGGGACTTTGGGGAAGGCGACTCCCCAGGTCTGTGGGCATCCTAAGGCTGCTAAGGAGTGGATTTAGGATGACTCCTCGTGGACAGATGGCCCAGTCTTGGAGAGACGGGATGGTGATGCAAGTGGTATTGGACCACTAGTGCAGCAAAGGTGAATGGGCATGGCCTTAGTGTAACGGGCCGAGATGTCAGTGGTACCTTTGGGTGTCGGTCATGGGATTGGACACGTGGAGCACTTGGACCAAGTGCAAAGGTTGAGTGGCATGGATGCCATTCTCGGGGGTAGCAAGCCCCAAGTCCTGAATGGGACTTATGGAGGTTGTGAATGAGACTCCTCCAAGTGGTCGGAGGTGTGGTTAAGTGACTAAAGTAGAATGGAAAAATTAGTCGCTTACAGATTAGTGGCTACTTAAAAATATAATATACCCTTGAGCAAGGTATATTCCTACCCCTAAAATTTGAAATCGTACGTATTGGGCATCTATGCGTACGTCCTTCCTCTTGTGTGGAGTATCCACGGACGAAGGTATCCACCATGGGATTGCAGTACGGGTGGATGACTAGTTGCCTCACATGGAATAGTTAGTCTACACAATGGAAGGATTGGTAGATTCATTGCGGAAATGGAGGTGCTAGTTCCCCCTTGGCTCAGTAGGGGTTATTAGTCAATAGTCAATGAGGACATTGACATCTCTGAAGGGGGGGTGAGTGTAGCGCATGTGATCATGGGATGAGATTTGAATATACTGTCACCGTGGATCCTTGGAACCTTGGGGAATAAATGGGGATAAAATAGCCACTAAGGGCTCTCTTATCAAGCAATTGCCCCTTTTCCAGTTGGCTTAAGGGGAGAGAGATAAGGTGCGCTACAGGTGGGAACCTTGGCGAGGGAACTTAGCAAAATTCAAGGCAGTGTTGGACGGATAGACGAGGTAAGCTGGCAAATTGGAAAGGAAAAATTTGTGGCTTACAATTTGGTATCGGAGCCTTTTCCTCAGTTCTAGCAAAGGATAGAGGCGGATTGCTAGGAGATGGCAAAGGTAGGGCGGAAATGAACCAAGGCGAAGATGGAACCTCCTCTAAAGCTGGAGCCTCCAGTCGAACAAGAGGCTATGGATGAGAAATCCTTGCATGAGGAGGACTCCAGTGAGGAAACTTCCAAACAGGAGTCTGGTGGTGAGGTGCAGTCGTCCAAGGCTCGATTGGACGTTCTAGAAGGACAATTGGCATAAACCAATGCCCTGCTAGAGACTCTCGTATGCAAGCTAAAGCGTGACAAGAAATGGAAGAAAAAGAAAAAGACTATGGATGCTGGCAGCGCAGAAGGTGCGGACCATCCGGTAGGGACTGAGGTAGAACCAAATAAGGTTAAATAGACCAAAGTGGAATTAGTCCCTTAAGCAGTTCCCAAGTACAAACCAAAGCCCCCACCGGTCTTCAAAGGAGTGAATGACTATAAGGTGGTGGAGGATTGGTTTTATGATATGAAAGACTACTTCCGAGCGTTGCAGTTACCGAGCTCGGAGAAGATCCCATATGCAAAACCATACTTCGCAGATAATGCCAAGTCTTGGTGGAGAACGACGGAGGCCAAAGAAGGATCGGTGGCCACTTGGGACATGATGAAGGCGAGGATCTGCGCGATTTACAATCCTCCAAATGCTACTCTACATCTAAGAGACGAGTTGAGTAGGCTGAAGCAGACCGGAACCATTTAGGAGTATGTGAATGGGTTTATGGCAAAGAGGATACTTGTCACGGACATGGGGATATGAATGCGTTCCATGCCTTTATATCGGGCTTGCAAACCTGGGCTCGTGGCGAGGTGATGCGTTGGAACCCGACCAATTACAAAGAAGCATTGGATGTGGCTATCAAGGTACATTTCAACGATAGCTTGTGAAAGAGGAACACGACAGCGCCAGGGTCCACATTTAGCAAAGGGGCCAAACCAAGGGGAACATATAGCAAAGGGAAATTCAAGAAGAGTTTCTCTAAGAATGAGTCCTTGGGGTTCCGGAAAGGTAAATCCGGTGGCCAGCGAGCAAGTACGTGGGGGAGTCAAGCAAAAAGAGACAAACCCACGGATAAGAAGGTCAAGTCGTTTAGCAGTGTGGGAAACATCGTATGCTACAACTACGGTGAAGCGGGAAACTTTTCAAGGGAATGTCCCTATCCGAAGAAGGCCAGAGCTAATATGGCCATTAACTCGGGTGAAGTCCAAACTGAGGTATGTGATCCAATCCCTAGCTCAAAGTTACTCATTACACGAGCAACTTTGGTAGAGAGTCGTTCGCGACATCTACTAGCCCTTCGAGGGAAGCTCAAAGGTAGCTTTGTTAAGATCCTTATTGACACGGGTGCTTCGGATAATTTTGTGGCTGCAGACATAGTCTGGCAAGCCGGACTAACAGTGCAGCGGCTAGGCAAACCAAGGACTATAGAGTTTGTTCAAGATAGCCAAAGCATTGATGAGGTACTTCGACAAGTGAGAGTCGAAGTAGGGACTTGGAAAGTGGACATGGATTTCACCGTGTTGGACATGGTGGGATTTGACGTGATCTTCGGGATGGATTGGTTCAATTGGTTTGTGGTAGCCCTGCATGGACAAGGTAGGAACATTGTGGTACTAGCAAATGCCCAAGGAAAAAGATGTAGGGTGGAGGCCTAGGATCTAAAGGTAGGGCAAAGCAAGGCCAAAGATTCCTGCTTAAACCTGGTGTCCACGAGAGCACAACTCACTAAAGGAACTAAGGTAGCATTTTTGTGCTTACTCTCAGTGAAGAGTGACAAAAAGACAGAAACGAAAGAAGTACCTTTAGTGATCCAGCGGGTGTTGGAACAATTCCAGGATACCATGTCGGAGGACTTACCGGCGGGGTTGCCCCCCACACGACCGATAGAACATAAGATTGAGTTGGTCGAGGGTGCTGAGGCGGTGGTTCGTCCCCCCTATCGTTTGAACGAAAAAGAACTCAAGGAGCTCAAGTGTGAAATAGAGGAGTTAGTGGACAAAGGGTATGTTAGGTTGAGCAAGTCGCCGTATAGGGCGCCGGTGTTATTTGTGAAAAAGAAAGATGGATCTATGCTCAACAAGTATACAAAGAAGAATAAGTACCCTTTGCCAAGGATTGAGGACCTTGTAAGCCACAAAATTTTCCATTCTACTTTAGCCACTTAACCCCACTTTCGACCACTTGGAGGAGTCTCACTCACAACCTCCATAAGTTCTATTTCGGACATGGGCTCACTAGCCCTGAGAATGACATCCCCGCCACTCCACCTTTGCACTTGGTCCAAGTGCTCCACATGTCCGATCCCATGACCGACACTCAAAGGTACCACCAACATAACAGCCTGTTACGCTAAGGCCATGCCCAAACACCTTTGCTGCATTGGTGGTCCAATACCAGTTGCATCATAGTCCTGCCTCTCCAAGACTGGGCCAACCATCCATGAGTGGTCATCACAGATCCACTCCTTAGCATCCTTCGGATGCCCACTGACAAGGAGAACAGCCTTCCCCAATATCCCTCTTTCAGTCGCAACCAAGACCCGTCCTACTCATAGCCATGTTCACCAACACTGCCACTGGGTCAAGGCCCACAGGCCCGACCACTAAGTCCCAATGCCCTCTAGGACTTCCTCACCATGTGAATATGTCCTTAGTCACTGTGCTAGAGGTCTACTCCTCTTCCTTTCCACAGTCTAGGACTTTGGGGCAACATTTCGGAACACTGTGGCCTTACGCAAGCCACCTGGGTACTCTCCATGCCTTCCGCCCTTGGGTGCTCTAGCCATGGGCTTAGAGCGAGGTTCTGTTGAGCCACGCTTGGTATCCAAGTAGGTAGTGCCACCCATACTTGGACTGGGAGCATCGGCCAGTCAATCTCCCGGGGGAACTAAAGCCGACTCTTGAACACTTCACCAAGCTACCCCGCTTGTCGGTCTGTGTTTACTCTAGTCTTGGACTTCCTAGTGGGCAGTTCATCACCCAACACTGGGTACAGCCTTCCTGGGCCAAACTGGCCTTTCCTAGCCAAACTGGCTCCACTGCAGTCCTCCCCCTTACTATACTTTTGGAGCTCACCAAACCCCCCAGAGTCTGGGAGATGAACGCTTTGGGCTTTCACCCTCTCAGACTCAGACTCGGACTTGGACTCGAACTCGGACTCGGACTCGGACTCGGACTTGGACTCAGACTCAAACTCGGACTCGGACTCGGACTCGGGCTCAGTCTCGGCCTCGGCCTCGGTCTTGGTCTCCGTCCCGGTCTCGGTCTCAGTCTCGGTCTCGGTCCCGGTCTCGGTCTCAGTCCCGGTCTCGGTCTTGACCTTGGACTCCATCTCGGGTCCTTCTTGGACTCCATCTCGAGTCCATCTTGAACTCAATCTCGGACTCTGTCTTGGTCCATCTTGGACTCCATCTCAGACTCCATCTCGGTGTGAGACACAAAATCCCTAGGCCCCAAAGTGGAGCCGGAAGGGCGCCACATGGTAGTGGCCGAAGCGAGAGCCAAACGGGCGTAACACTTTTGGACCAAAAGCTCCGACTTGAAAAGTCAAGAGCGGGAGTGGAACTCCCAACGAAGTGCTCGAGGAACGAGCACGAAGCGAGCAAAAGGCGAGGCTCCAAAAAGGGACCCAAAAGGACCAACACGTGACACGTGGGAGTGTCCGAGATGGACCCGAGTTGGAGTCCGAAGTGGAGTCCGAGATGGACCCGAGATGGAGTCCGAGATGGAGTCCGAAGTGGAGTTCGAGGAGGACCCGAGATGGACCCGAGTTGGAGTCCGAAGTGGAGTCCGAGATGGACCCGAGATGGAGTCCGAGATGGAGTCCGAGATGGAGTCCGAGGTGGACCCGAGATGGAGTCCGAGGTGGACCCGAGATGGACCCGAAATGGAGTCCGAGATGGAGTCCGAGATGGACCCGAGATGGACCCGAAATGGAGTCCGAGATGGACCGGATATGGAGTCCGAGATGGAGTCCAAGATGGAGTCTGAGATGGAGTCCAAGATGGAGTCCGAGATGGACCCGAGATGGAGTCCGAAGTCGAGACCGAGACCGGGACCGAGACCGAGACCGAGACCGAGATCGGGACCGAGACTGAGACCGAGGCCGAGGCCGAGACCGAGCCCGAGCCCGAGTCTGAGTCCGAATCCGAGTCCGAGTCCAAGTCCGAGTCTGAGTCCGAGTCCGAGTCCGAGTCCGGAGCCTGAGAGGGTGAAAGCCCAAAGCGTTCGTCTCCCAGACCCTAGGGGGTTTGGTGAGCTTCAAAAGTATAGTAGGGGGAGGACTGCAGTGGAGCCAGTTTGGCCAGGAAAGGCCAGTTTGGCCCAGGAAGGCCGGACCTAGTGTTGGGTGATGAGCTGCCCACTGGGAAGTCCAAGACTAGAGTGAACACGGACCGACAAGCGGGGTAGCTTGGTGAAGTGTTCAAGAGCCGGCTCTAGTTCCCCCGGGAGATCGACTGGCCGATGCTCCCAGTCCAAGTGTGGGTGGCACTACTTACTTGGATACCAGGCGTGGCTCAACGGAACCTCGCTCTAAGCCCATGGCTAGAGCACCTAAAGGCGATAGGTGGGGAGAGTACCCAGGTGGCTCGCGTAAGGCCACGGTGTTCCGAAATGTCGTCCCAAAGGCCCAGACTGTGGGAAGGAAGAGGAGCAGTCCTCTGGGGTAGTGACCAAGGACACAGTTGTGTGGTGAGGAAGTCTCGGAGGACCGTGGGACTTAGTGGTCGGGCCTGTGGGCCTCGATCCAGTGGCAGTGTTGTCAAACACGGCTCCAGGGGCAAAAAGGGACTTGGTAGGAACTGACAAAGGGACTTTGGGGAAGGCGATTCCCCAGGTCTATGGGCATCCTAAGGATGCTAAGGAGTGGATCTAGGATGACCCCTCGTGGACAGATGGCCCAGTCTTGGAGAGACGGGATGGTGATGCAAGTGGTATTGGACCACTAGTGCAGCAAAGGTGAATGGGCATGGCCTTAGCGTAACGGGCTGAGATGTCAGTGGTACCTTTGGGTGTCGGTCGTGGGATCGGACACGTGGAGCACTTGGACCAAGTGCAAAGGTTGGGTGGCATGGATGCCATTCTCAGGGCTAGCAAGCCCCAAGTCCTGAATGGGACTTATGGAGGTTGTGAATGAGACTCCTCCAAGTGGTCGGAGGTGTGGTTAAGTGACTAAAGTAGAATGGAAAAATTAGTTGCTTACAATTTGGTATCGGAGCTGTTCCTTAGTCCGACTTTTATTGGTGCTCAAGTATATCACCACTAGTGTTGGCATCGGAAGGTCCGAGGAGTGGGCCTATCCTTGAGGAGTAGCAAGTCGGGAAGACATGGCTCTCCATTACAGTTCATGTGTGAACTTGTAGACGAGGTGGTGGATAGAAAAGGGCCAATAATGGAACGACTTTGGGATCTTGGGAACAGTGCAAGGTTTTCCTCATTGAGTTGAGGATGTGATCTGGATGAGCATTTGTCGCAGCAAATTGGCTAAGGTTGTTGTGGTAACCAACTAAAGTTGGGATCACGGGAAAGATAGAGACTCCAAAACAATAAAGGAGTCACAAGATTATCCTCATATAGTTGAGGTAGGTGCTCATGAATGTGAGACCAGAGGTAATGACCGTGGGAGGTCAAATACGGAAGGGGACTCAAATCCTTGAAATGGTAGCCGGGGCTACCTTTAATAAATGCTGGAATAACCCAAGGAGTTGGGGGGTGTATTAAGTGGATGAGTTGGTATTCTCATCACATGGACAAGTAGTCCTAAAGGGCAAAGGTTGCCCCCAGAGAACAAAATCAAGTGTCGGAGTAACACTTGTGAAAATAGTCCTTTTGAGTAGGACAGGAATGCAAGAAGTGTATTCCAATGAGCTAGTGCCTCACAAGTAGGACCTTACGGGTCAGTGGATTAACCAAGTCCAAAACTGCTAGACGACTCAAGTAGAGTCAAGGGATGGTCCTAAAAGGACTGATAGAAGCATTTGGATTGAGGTGCGTTGTACCCCACAAAGGATGGGGGGGGATCATAGGATCGAAGGATGAGAACAGAGGGTATCTCATCGATGGCAAAATGTGCCATGCTAAAGTTATGGGAAAGGTGTTCCCAGAAGAAAACGACTTTGACATAAAGTTGTGCGTGACCTCTATGGGGCAGTGCTAACGGATGGTTGGCATGAGAAAGAGCAGTGTTGGTCTTGGCAAAGACTTAGACACGAAGGGGAAATGTCATAGAGGTAGGCTCGTGGAGCCGATGGTGTGGAGACACCAAATGTGCCAAGGTGTGATACCTTGAGGCTATGTTGGTGGGTTCATGAGAACCCCTTGCCAAAGGAATCCCAATGGGAATGGGAATGGCATAGCCTAAGCTGCAGAGCATACAGTTGGAGTGTGGTGACCCAGATAATGATGGAGGTGTGAAAGCGCCAAGCAATGAGTTGTAGGACTTGACAACTATGAGGCAACTAGGCAAGAGGTGCAAAATAACTGGTTAAACGGGTAGAAGGTAGCTACCCAAGACTTCTTAATAGCATAAGGAAGTTGGATATACCCTTACGGGGGATAAGTTGCTTGTGTTGCGATATAGTAAGTCAATGTCATAAAAGGAAATACTCATTGTCAAGAAAGCCATCATTGGGACACCCGGACACTCTAGAACACCAAAAGGTGGTGTTTGATGTCGCGAGGGCAATGGATAAAGCCCAAGGGACTAAGTCCCTAGCGAATGATGGATAGAATGTGCTATCCAAATGTCCAAGGTTGCGGAGACATGAGAGGACTGTCTACCCAAGTTAGACAAAGCAAAGAATGGAATTTTGGCAAGGTTAGTGATGGGCATGTAAAGGCCCATAAGCAACAATGTAATCCTAGTGTGTGGGATCATAAGGTGAGCATACCCGGATTGAGGAACCACTCCCTGGGCTATTGGGTAGGTTCATCCCTAAGAATACTTGCTAAGGCATGATAGAAAGTGCAAAGCTATCCTCCTGGTCTGGAGGAGAATGACCGAAGGAAAGGTGTGAAGCCAAAGGCAAGTAGTATTGGGATGGAACTGTACCATAGAAATCAAAGGGCATATCCAACAGTGGTTATGAAAGTTGGGAGTGGAGAATCAAGAGGGTGCTCGAGGATGTTGTTGCTAGCAACTGTGATGCCATGGAGAGTCTAAAATATGGAATTGTCCATGTTAGACTATATGGCAACTATAAAGCTTGCGAAAGGGGAGGCCTTAGCAAGCTGAGGGACAAAGTTCCTTCAAGGTTCCCAAAGACGATTCTAGGTAGTGTAGTACCTAGAAAGGCCAAATGTAAATGGTTCATGGAACGCGCGAAATCAGAGTGGCGCAGCAGAAGCGTGGTCTTGAAGCTTGCCATGAGGCAAGGTTATCAAGGTTAGGGAAGTAGTTCCCGAGTGTTCAAAGAGAGGGCTTTGAACGAAAGTCGATGGTCAAGGACTTTCACGCTTATGCAGGAACCATGCTACAATGGTCGGAGGACTTGCCAAGTGAGATTGGCACGTCGGGGGAACAAAGACCCTAGTTGAAGGTGATAACTTCAAAAAGGGTGGGCCATGGGGCCGAGCATGGAGGAGTCCATGCATGATCACAGACATGTCAAGTGAGAGGACTTGGCAGTGTGGAGGAACTAGATTCCTAAGCTGTGATCTGTAGCGCGCTTTAAAAATAGGTGGGTGCACCGGCGTGGGGAGTCACGCCAGGCATCTAGTGTGATGCCGTCCGTAGATGCATATACGGAGGTTGGGTTCGAGTCCCGACCCTCTAGTGCTTGGGTTCGAGTCCCAAATCACTAGGGCGTGGTGATGGTTTGGAATATGAGGACACTCATATTTCAGTGGTCATGGACTCTCAGTGGGGAGACTGGTTTGGGCACACCGCCAAGCGAGGGATGCCTCGGAGTCGTGATGCATGGTTAGATTGCTTAGCGTGAAAGCTCAGCATATCTAACTTGAACACTTTGGTGCAAGTGGCACCAAGGTCGTGGTGAGTGAGATGGGGACACTTAATCTCAGTTGCTATGAACCCTTGGCCGTAAGGGCTAGCTTGGGTGCACCGCCAAGTGTGGGGGATGCCCCCGGGGTTATAGTCAACAACTTGGAGGTTTAGAAAACCAAGTACCTCTTGGCAACTCTGTTAAGGTGCCAAGGTGAGATCATTAGGTGATCTTATGGCCAGATAAGGACAAGGTCCTTGGTTGGCTAAGGAATGAAGTTCCTGGTTCAAAATGTTGAAATTGAACTGTTTAAGGTGGTGTGGCTTGGTCGTGATGACCAAGTGGGAAGAGCACCTAAGGGAAATAAACTATGTCCGTGCGATGGCATAGTGAGTCCGAGGAAAGTAGTCTCTATAAAAGACCCATGGGAGGGTCACGAAGTTGGGCCGTGGATAAAGCCCATAGCAGAAGATGCTAAAGAGACGTACTAGGGGTGAACATCCTCCGGACTTGGCAAAGAAGAGTCTTTGCTATGGAACCGAAACAATACCTCAAGGAGGGAGGTAGAGATTCGATGTTGCTTGGTGCAACAATCAACGGATAGGAGCAAAAGATGAGCGGCCAAGATAGGGCCGTGGAATCCCTTGGAAGGAATCCAAGTGACAAAGTTAGGCGAGGAACACTAATGTGTTGGACGCTAACAAGTTGCGGGAAAGGAAGTGTGTTTCCAAGGAGGGATTCCGAAATGCTCCGATTTGGCGAAAGTGGAAGCTCCAAGGGAGGGAGCGGTAAGGTAGCCAAATGATAGGGCCATGAACAGCCCTAGCACAAAGTATGATAACTGGAACTTTGGCACGAAATAGAAGAGAGGATGATGGTGCCCTCGAGTAGAGAACTTCCTAGGATGGGAAGTGGAGTTGCACAAAAGGTGCAAGGCAAGGTGTCAGAGACACCTAGGAAATTGACTCCAAGAAGTCAAAATTCAAAGTTCCAAAGTGCAGAGGTTATATCGATGGAAATTGAGACTACTCGAGAAGGAGTAGTGGGATTGACTTAGAAAAGGGTCTCTAAAGGTTTAGCGAGAACTAAACCAATAAAAGGAGAGAACCATCACATGTGGTCCAATCAGTCTCTAAGTTGGAGAGACTACGCTCCTTAAAGGATGGACAAGGCATGGTGAGCCTTTGGTGTCAAATCATAGACAAAGATTGGCTAGGTGCCAAGGATGGAAATGGTAACACGTGTGGGTGTTACTTTATGAAAGGGTTTACCGTTCGATGAGGACATCGAACTTCGTCTATGGGTGGTGGAGTTGTGAGACACAAAATCCCTAGGCCCCAAAGTGGAGCCGGAAGGGCGCCACATGGTAGTGGCCGAAGCGAGAGCCAAACGGGCGTAACACGTTTGGACCAAAAGCTCCGACTTGAAAAGTCAAGAGCGGGAGTGGAACTCCCAACGAACTGCTCGAGGAACGAGCACGAAGCGAGCAAAAGGCGAGGCTCCAAAAAGGGACCCAAAAGGACCAACACGTGACACGTGGGAGTGTCCGAGATGGACCCGAGTTGGAGTCCGAAGTGGAGTCCGAGATGGACCCGAGATGGAGTCCGAGATGGAGTCTGAAGTGGAGTCCGAGGAGGACCCGAGATGGACCCGAGTTGGAGTCCGAAGTGGAGTCCGAGATGGACCCGAGATGGAGTCCGAGATGGAGTCCGAGATGGAGTCCGAGGTGGACCCGAGATGGACCCGAAATGGAGTCCGAGATGGAGTCCGAGATGGACCCGAGATGGACCCGAAATGGAGTCCGAGATGGAGTCCGAGATGGACCCGAGATGGAGTCCGAGATGGAGTCCAAGATGGAGTCCGAGATGGAGTCCAAGATGGACCCGAGATGGACCCAAGATGGAGTCCGAGATGGAGTCCGAGATGGAGTCCAAAGTCGAGACCGAGACCGGGACCGAGACCGAGACCGAGACCGAGACCGAGATCGGGACCAAGACCGAGACTGAGGCTGAGGCCGAGACCGAGCCCGAGCCCGAGTCCGAGTCCGAATCCGAGTCCGAGTCCGAGTCCGAGTCCGAGTCTGAGTCCGAGTCCGAGTCCGGAGCCTGAGAGGGTGAAAGCCCAAAGCGTTCGTCTCCCAGACCCTGGGGGGTTTGGTGAGCTTCAAAAGTATAGTAGGGGGAGGACTGCGGTGGAGCCAGTTTGGCCAGGAAAGACCAGTTTGGCCCAGGAAGGCCGGACCCAGTGTTGGGTGATGAGCTGCCCACTGGGAAGTCCAAGACTAGAGTGAACACGGACCGACAAGCGGGGTAGCTTGGTGAAGTTTTCAAGAGCCGGCTCTAGTTCCCCCGGGAGATCGACTGGCCGATGCTCCCAGTCCAAGTGTGGGTGGCACTACCTACTTGGATACCAGGCGTGGCTCAACGGAACCTCGCTCTAAGCCCATGGCTAGAGCACCTAAAGGCGATAGGTGGGGAGAGTACCCAGGTGGCTCGCGTAAGGCCACGGTGTTCCGAAATGTCGTCCCAAAGGCCCAGACTGTGGGAAGGAAGAGGAGCAGTCCTCTGGGGTAGTGACCAAGGACACAGTCATGTGGTGAGGAAGTCCCGGAGGACCGTGGGACTTAGTGGTCGGGCCTGTGGGCCTCGATCCAGTGGCAGTGTTGTCAAACACGGCTAGGGGCAGAAAGGGACTTGGTAGGAACTGACAAAGGGACTTTGGGGAAGGCAATTCCCCAGGTCTATGGGCATCCTAAGGATGCTAAGGAGTGGATCTAGGATGACCCCTCGTGGACAGATGGCCCAGTCTTGGAGAGACGGGATGGTGATGCCAGTGGTATTGGACCACTAGTGCAGCAAAGGTGAATGGGCATGGCCTTAGCGTAACGGGCCGAGATG